>NW_015176040.1:194227-195352 GCF_001447785.1 Gekko japonicus | reverse complement strand
GGTGGGTGTTTGGAGTTCCCCCCCTGGCCCACTGGAAGGGGACTGGGAAGACAAGGTGAACTAACCCCCCCCCCCCTGTTTTCCTCCACCATTAACTGCATTTGCCCTGAGAGTGCAGCGATGCCACTCCAGGCGGGAGCATTCCTGGAGATTTGGGGGTGAACATAAGAACATAATGTTGGATCAGGCCAGTGGCCCATCCAATCCAACACTCTGTATCACACAGTGGCCAGAAATACCAGGGGCCACCAGGAGGTTCACCAGTGGGGCCAGGACACTAGAAGCCCTCCCACTGTTGCCCCCCCCCCATGAACACCAAGAATACAGAGCATCCCTTGCCCCAGACTGAGAGTTCCTATCTATACACCTTGTGGCTAATAGCCACTGATGGACCTCTGCTCCAGATGCTTATCTAATTCCCTCTTGGAGCCATCCAGGCTTGTAGCCGCCACCACTTCCTGTGGCAGTGAATTCCAGGGTGGAGCCTGGAGACGGCGGGGTTTGGGGGAAAGGAGGGGTCTCAGCAGGGAGGGATGCGATGCGCCCTGCCATGGAGTCCACTCTGCGGAGCAGCCCTTTCCTCCAGGCGGGGGATGGATGTGCACAGTCTGGAGATCAGCAATTCCGGGAGATCTCCAGGCCCCGCCTGGAGGTTCTCAACCATATCCATCTCAACCTGATTTGGAGCCCAATGGCACCTGTAAGGATCTGTCTCGACCTGAGGCAGCGAGGGCCCCGCCCTCTGCACATGCTCAGAGAGATAACCCCGCGCGGCCGGAGTCGCGGAGGCGATAAGGCCACGTTGTCGAGAAAGGGGGGCGGGACGGACGGGAGCATGCGCGCTCCGCGTCCCTTCGGCGCATGCGCTTCCCGAGCACTCGCCGCTCTCCTCCGGGCGCTCGCGGCGAGGCGAGTCCCTTCCCCTCGCAGCGGGGCGGCTGGTGCGCCTGCGCAGCCTCCGTCGGCGCAGGTCATGTAGGCGGCCGAGGGAAGGCCTCTGGCCCGACGCGCCTGCGCAGTCAGTCTTACGGCGAGCGGGAGCTGCGTCGGTTCTGTGGCGGGCGAGCGGGCCCCATGGCAGAGAGCGCGAGGCAGGTACGCAGGCGGGCGGGCGGGAGTGGGCCG
>NW_015176040.1:173226-194090 GCF_001447785.1 Gekko japonicus | reverse complement strand
GGGAGTCTCTGGTGACCTCCCCCCGCCTCCAGGGGTGGGGTGGGGTGGGGGGAGGAGCTGGCTCCGCGTGTCTGGCTGCCCGCCTGGAGGCGGACCAAGATGGGCGGCCCCGTGAGTCTGGCGGCGGCGGCGGCGGCGATACTACCGTAGGAAAGAGCCAGATCTCAGCAGCACCTTCAAGACTAGCAACATTCGTGGCAAGGGGGTGCCTTATAAGCAAGGGTGCAGGAGCTCGTTAGCATAGCTCGTTTGCATAGGCCACACCCAATGTTCCCTCTAAGCTATGGAGTCTTGTGTGCAAAAATTCTACTTTGTGAGCTACTGGCATTAAAGTTGTGAGCAGGTGATTTGGCTGCTGCATAAATTAGTTTGCTCTGGAGACATCCTTCCTGAGCTAAGACAAAAATGTCTGAGCCTGAGCCTTAAAAACTGTGAGCTAGCTCACACTAACTCAGCTTAGAGGGGACATTGGCCACACCCCCTGACATCATTAAGCAAGGGTGCAGGAGCTCATTAGCATAACTCATTTGCATATGCCACACCCCCTGACATCGCTGGAAGTGTGTCAGAAGGCAACACCCACCGCTCAGGCTCCAATGGACTCTTTTGGATTGCTAGCTATTGGGAACCTGCAGATCTGCCCTCTCAGAGGAGGGAGAGCTTGTACTTGAATAAAACCCGGTCTTAAAGGTGCCACTGGACTGTTTTGGATAGCTAGCTATGGGGGGGAGCTCTGCAACTTTCCTGGCTGCTCCTTGCTCTGACTGAGGGCTGCTGGGAGCAGGGGGTGGGGCTTGTTCCATGTGCCCGCCCCCTGGGCTCTTTACTGCCGGAGCTCTGCGCCTGTGCGCTTCTGCAGGAAATGACCCCTGCTTATAAGAATAATAGATCAAGGTGGGTGGCCGCGTTAGTCTGCATCTGCAGCAGCAGAAAAGAGCCAGAGTTCCAGCAGCACGTGAAAGGCTAACCAAATTCCTGATCATGCGTGAGCTTTCTCGACATGGCTCAGTCAAAAGGTTGTAGTAGGAGAAAAGAGCCAGAGTCCCAGCAACACCTTAAAAACTAGCAGCATTTGTGGCAGGGGGAGGAGCTTGCATGGGTCACCGCAGTCCCTTCTTCAGGTACCTTATAAGAATAATAGATCAAGGTGGGTGGCTGCGTTAATCTGTGTCTGCAGCAGAAGAAAAGAGCCAGAGTCCAGCAGCACCTTGAAGACTAACCAAATTCATGGTCAGGTGTGAGCTTTCATGAGGCATAGCTCAGTAGAAAAGCTGCAGCAGGAGAAAAGAGCCAGAGTCCAGGAACACTTTAAAGACTAACGACATTTGTGGCAGGGGAGGGGCTTGTGTGAGTCCCTGCTCATTTCTTCAGATCAGTGGACTCATGAAAGCATTATCAATGTCTGCATGCCAGCGCTAGAAGCCTCCTGTCCAAGATGGGTGAGCTGGAGTGCCTGGTGCTAAGTGAGAATTGAAACATAGCCAGTATCTCAGAAACATGGTTGAACAGGGAAAACAACAGGATAGGTTTATCCCTGGGGACCAGCTCTAGGGGCAGGCCAGAGAGGGCTTGACTTACACATCGAAGAGAATATAGAACCAAATAAGCTAATTAGAGTTATGCACTCCCCAGCAGAAGGGATACTGGTGGGAACAACCTATGAGTTGTTTAAAAGTGGGGAGTGCATCATCACCCAACTGATCAAACCCTTGAGGCTCATCTTGAGTTGGAGAAGGAAATAAAGGAGGTGACTGAAGTGGATGGTGTTATGATACTGGAGAATTTCAACTACCTTCACTTTGATTGGGTAAACGTATGTGTGAGTCATGCTGTAGAAATGAGATTCCTAGAAATCGTGAATGACTGTGCACTGGAACAGTTGGTCAGAGAGCCCGCCAAAGGGGTGGTGATCTTGGACTTGGTTCTTTTTTATATATATATATATAGTTAACTCTCCTAAAAAGGGGAGAATTTTATTGCTTTAAATTTTTCAGAAAAAAAGGGAGGGCATATAGCGGGATTAAGAAAAGTGGTGAGTGGTATCTTTGTTAGTAAATTAATCTTTTATTAGTAACAATAAGTTCTTCAGCTTCTTCTGTGTTTGACTGATCGTCTTTCATCTTAACCTGTAAAAAACAAAATGGACTTGGTTCTGAGCGGGGCTTGAGAGGGATTAAGTTCAGCATTCTCGTCAATGGAAAGTTACCTGTAAAGTCCAAAACGTGAAGATTTGTTTCCGAAAGAATAGTTAAAAGGAAGCCAAAGGGGAAACAAGAGAGTCAAATCCCTAGAGTATGCTTGGAAGCTCTTTTAAAAAAACAACACACCACGAACAGAAACCCAGATAGAATATATTCCCTTGGTTAGGAAACGTACAGCCAAATCCAAAATAATGCCTCCAAGCTTAACGACCCAAGTCAAGGAAATGATAAAAAGCAAAAAGGCTTCTTCTAAAAAATGGAAGGTCTGCCCTAATGAAGGGAGCACAGTGTCTGGTGAAAGAAGTGCAAGTTAGTTGGCATGCAAAAAGAGAATCTGAGGAGCAGACGGCTGAAAGCATCAAGACAAAACAAACATTTATTTAAATAAACCTGGAGTGGGAAAACAGCCAGAGGAGTTGAGATCACCAAGGAATAAAAGGATTGCTGAAGGAAGATAGGGAGATGGCAGAGAAGCAAAATTATTTTTTATTTTTTGGCCTCTGTGTTCACTGTGGAAAGTGTGGGGCCATGTACCCCTTCTACAGCCACTATTTCCAGGAAGGGAGTCTGAAGAACTGAGTCAAATCAAGGTATCATGATACGAAGTTTTAGACCTGTTGGAGAACCTTAAAAACCAGTGAGTCTTCAGGTCCTGATGGCAATACACCCGTGAGTTCTTAGGGAGCTCAAATGTGAGATTGGTGATCTACTGATCTGTGTATTTATTTATTTAATTAATTCAATTTTTATCCCACCCTCCCAGCAAGTGAGCTCAGGGCGGGTTACAGCATAGAATATACGGAAAAGAGAATAGAACAGATTAAAAGCCCTAAAACAGCTATTCTAAATTCCAACTCAATCACAAGATTGGCAGCAGAGGATAGGACCCAAAGCAACGGATTTAAATGACGTGCAGAAAGGTATCGGCTGGATATTAGGAAAACCTTTTTCACAGTCAGAGTGGTTCAAAGGTGGAATCAGCTGCCCAGGGAGGTGGTTAGCTCCCCTTCACTGGCAGCATTCAAGAAGAGGCTGGACGAATATTTGTCAGAAATGCTTTAGGCTGGTCCTGCATTGGGCAGGAGGTTGCACTAGATGGTCTGTATGTCTGTATGGCCCCTTCCAACTCTAAGATTCTGTGATTTCCAAAGCTTATGGTATCTGCCAGGATAGATGCAGGTTCCCAGAATGGTAGAATAGTCACCGTTGGAACTCAGAGGGGCCAGATCGATTGGGCATCCACTAGTTCAGCCAAAGGCCCGATGGAATAGCTCCATTTTAAAGGCCCTGCGGAACTGTAATAGGTCGCACAAGGGCCTTGATGTCCATTGGGAGCTCATTCCACCAGGCTGAGGCCAGAGTCGAGAAAGCCCTGGCTCTGGTTGAGGCAAGGACGGACGTCTTGTGCCCGGGGGGTGGGGGTGGGATTTCCAGTAGATGGTGTTCTGCTGGGTGCAAGGCTTTTTGGGGCACAGGTATGCAACTTACCACTAAAATCAGCTACTGTACTAGAATACTGGAGAGTAGCAAATGTTACACTGATCTTTGTAAAGAGGTCCAGAAGGGAACCAGGAAATTGCAGGGCCAGTTGGCCTAATATCTGTCCCAAGCAATTTAGTAGATACCGTAATCAAATTCAGAAGTATTAGGTTCTTGGAGAAACAGAGCCTGCTGGGAGAGAATTAGCATGACTTCTGCAAAGTAGAGTCCTGCCGCACCAACCTTTTGGAGTTATTTGCATAAGTGAACAAGCATGTAGGCACCAGTGACTCAGGAGGCAGCATATACTTGGCCTTTCGAAGGGCCATTGACAAGATACCTCACCAAAGACTCTCGAGTAAGAAGTCATGTGATAAGAGGATGGGTCCTCTTATGGAATAAAAAATGGTTGAACAACAGGAAACAAATGTTAGAAATAAATAGTTCTTGCAGTTGCAGGTAGTAGTCAGTAGGGACCCATAGGGATTGTTTTGGGGGCTGGTGCTATTTAATTTGTTTGTAAATGATCTGGAACTGTAGGTGAGCAGTGTATTGGCCTGGTTTGCTGAGGATTGGGAGAGGCTTGAAGACTCGAGATCTTCAGTTTAGAAAAGAGGTGGCTGGCTGGGTGGTGTATGATAGAGGTTTATACAATTGTGCACAGGGCAGAGAGAGCGAACAAAGCGCTTTTTCTCCCTCTCCCCAAATATTAGAACTCGAGGGCATCCAATGAAGTTGGTGGGCAGTACATTCAAAGGACAAAGAAAAGGAAATGCTTCTTTGAACAAGTGATTAAAATGTGGAATTTGCTGCCACAGGATGTACTGATGGCCGTAGGAATAGACAGCTTTAAAAGGGGGCTGGACGGATTCATAAAGGGATAGCTCTACCAGTGGCTACTGGGCGTGGTAACTATAGTGAACCTCTATATTTAGAGGGAGTAAATGTCTGGATACCAGTACCAGGAGGCAACATCGGGGAAGGCCTCAGCCTCTGTGGCCAGTTGTTGGTCCTCCAGTGTAACTGGAGGACAACGGTGTGAGACAGGATGCTGGGCTAGATAGACCACTGGTCTGATCCAGCTGTGCTCTCATATTCTAATGAAGGCCTCAGCCTCTGTGCCCTATGGTTGGCCCTCCAGAGGAACTGGTTGGCCCCTGTGTGAGACGGGATGCTCTACTAGGTGGACCCTCACTGGTCTGATCCAGCAGGGCTCGTCTGATGTTCTCATGAAGGCTTTATGCCCTGTTGTTGGACCTCCAGAGGAGCTGGTTGACCACAGTGTAAGCAAGGATGCTGGACTGGATGAACCAGTGGTCTGATCCAGCTGGGCTCCTCATATGTTCACAACAAGCTTTAGGCGTTCCACATCATGCTTTTGATATCGTCAAACCTCAAACTCTGAGGGCTGGAGATTATTTTTATGCTGTCTGTGTAGAAATGAAAGCTGAGAGTCAAGGCTGATGTTACCCTTTCCTACTTGAGAGCTAATAACCTTTTCCATTTGTTCAGAAGAAAAGCTTTGCGAAGCCTGAAAGTTTTCTCACTCTGCATTGGAGAGTGGCTTTTAATGAACTGCCTTGCCTTGCCTTGCGAAGCACCTTCTTTTCATCTCTGCAAAAATTGTGAAACGAGGGTTTTTCTTTTTGTTCTGAAAGCATGGTTTGGGCTGCGTCTCCCTTGCAGGCAAACACTGGTGGCTCCACCGACTCATTTACAGGGGTGTCCATACAAACCATCATCTAGAATCTTGATTACAAGTTAGTAATTTTTATACTGTCATGTTCAGAAAGCAGCGTGGGAGGGTGCCTCACCAAGGTTTGACCCTCTGTTGCCTGGGCTTGACTAAAATGATGTAAACAAAGCTTTCCTCGAGCCTCCGGTCCTACGGAGTTGGAGATCATCACGGGAAGGATGCATGACCCTCAGGGGCGGGATGGCACTCCCTGATTGTAGGTTGGAAAAAGCCCACTATAAAAGCTGTGTTGGCTTTGAAGATTTGGGGTTTAGGAGGATCTGTCCCTGTGGCAAGATCAGTCCAGAAATCTGGATTTTTTTTCCTTCCCCCCCTTGAGGTGGGACCATTTGGGCTGCTTTAGCTAGTGCGATCTGTCTCGCCTGCAATGCAGAGATGTTCTGTCAGGCTTTTGGTTGAGGACAGCTGTCTCCCATCTTCTAATATTTTCCCAGAGATCTGTTAAATTTAGGGTCTCTGACCCAGGCTGTAAATGGGGGCCGACCCAAGCTGTAAGTGAGGGGCCGACCCAAGCTGTAAGTGAGGGGCCGGCCCAGGCTCTAAGTGGGGGCCGGCCCAAGGGGGGGGGGAACGCCCGCTGCCTCGACCAAAAGCCCGGCGGAAGAGCTCCATCTTTCAGGCCCTGTGGAATTGTAATAAATCCCGCAGGGGCGCTGACCTCACTCGGGAGCTCATTCCACCAGGCAGGGGCCAGGGCCGAAAAAGCCCTGGTCCCGGTCGAGGCAAGTTGGACGTTCCTGGGGCCGGGGACCACCGAAAGATGCTGATTGGTGGACCTCAGTGCTCTATGGGGAGAGGCGGTCTCGAAGGTATGCTGGCCCCTGGCCGTGTAGGGCTTTGGAGGTAAGTACCAACATTACCCAGTGGGCTTTATGACTGAGTGAAGGTTTGAATCCAGATCTCAGTCGGAGACTCTGATTGCTGCTCTCCCTGACGTGTTTGTTGCCCCCCCTCTCAAAGCTTCAGATTTATCCAACCAGCTCAGCTGGAGGAGGAGGCCATACACAGTTCTTACTAGTTTTGCCTTGCTCAAATGGCACCTCTGCCAGAAGAATAGGAACGAGGGCTGTTCAGTGTTCATTTACCACAGTACTCCCCTCACGAATTAGACCAGGTTAGTGGCAGCAAGATAGTTCGATGGTTTTAGGTGTATGGTATCTGTGCTCGTATACCAGACTCTTCACACACACACAATGATGTGCAGGTTGACTTGGGGCAAGTCCCTTTTTTTGTTTTTGTTCCCCACGCTCTTTGTCGTCCTCCGTCCACTGCTGAGGAGGTCAGGCGCCCTTGTTTTGGGAATCCGGTCTTGACTGTCAGTGATTATCTTCTACTCTTCAACAGGCTATCTTCTAACCGCACGAGAGCCGCTTCGGTCGCTATGCAGAGTGAGGATCCTCAGGGGGACGAGAGCCACGTGGAGAGCGAGAGCATGGGCAAGGCCACCGAAGCTAAGAGTGAGCAGCTGGCCGACTTCAGCACGGAAATAATGAGCGTCACGGAGATGGAGCAGTCCCCCGACAACTCTCCCGGGACCCCTCCCCAGGAAGAGAAGCCCCAGGAGAGTGAAGTGGCAGACACAGAGGCCGAAAAGACTGCTGATCCCGAGCCTTCGTTCCCTCCTGAGTTTGACAAGTTCTGGAAGGTCGTTGAGACAAACCCACAGGATTTCACAGGCTGGGTCTATCTCCTGCAGTTTGTAGAACAAGAGGTGAGTGGCCCTGGATCTGGTGTCCCCAAGTGCCGAACACTGGTAGCCGCTGCTTTGGTATATTATCTCGACCTTTGTCATTCTCTTCCGGTTTGGTGTCGTGGTGAAGTGCAGGCGGACTCTAATCTGGGAGAACCGGGTTTGATTCCCCACTCCTCCACATGCACCTGGCTGGATGACCTTGGGCAAGCCCTAGTTCTGACAAGAGCTGTCCTTGAAAAAGAGCAGTTTCTGTCAAAGCTCTCTCAGCCCCGCCTCCCTCACAGGGTGTCTGTTGTGGGGAGGGGAAGGGAAAGGAGTTTGTGAGCCGCTCTGAGACTTGAAGTGAAGGGCGGGGTATAAATCCAATCTCTTCCACCTCCTCCTTTCTTCTTCTTCATAGTGGTTAAGTGCGCGGACTCTAATCTGGGAGAACCGGGTTTGATTCCCCAGTCCTCCACTTGCACTTGCTGATGTGACCTTGGGCAAGCCGTAGTTCTGATAAGAGCTGTCCTTGAAAAAGAGCAGTTTCTGTGCCGCGCTGCAGGATACCTGTCTGGTTGGCATCTCCCCCCTAACCACGGGGGGATCTCAACCGGGGCTCAGGCGGCCACACGTTAGTTTCCTCTGGGGCAATTAGCCACGCCTCCCCCCTGCGATATCCGGCCCGTGTGACCGGGGCCAAAGTAGATTTTTAAGAGCTACAGGGCAGTGGAATCTTGCCATTTACATTTAATGTCTGGTATAGTGTGAAATTTAGTTAAAAAAACAACTTGAACTCACTGGTTCCTTGTTGGGAGGTGATTCATACTTGTCCAGTGTTTTGAAAATTCTTTTTTGATCGTTTGTGTCAATGGCAGGTGGAAAACCCTGGTTTTGTGTGCTCTTGGACTAAAACATTTTTAAGGTCGTCCCCCTCCCCCCCCCCGCCACCGAAGGAGAGCCAACATATTGTAGTGGTTGAAGTGTTAGGCTGGGATCCAGAAGACCCAAGTTCAGATCCCCTCTCTGCCGCAGGAGCTCACTGGATGACCCTGGGCCAGTCACACACACTCGGCCTGGCCTACCTTACAGGGCTGTTGGGAGGATAAAAGGGAATGGTGGAATCATAGAGTCGGAAGGGACCTCCAGGGGCATCTGGTTGAGGGAGGAGAGGAGAAGGACGTCAGCTGCTTTGGGTCCCCCATTGGGGAGGAAGGCAGGGTATGGACGAAGTAAGCAAATAAATAGAGATGGCAAAACATGTGGTGGTGACCTGGGGCCTGTCACTGTCTTCCAGCCTGACTTGCCTCGTGTGGTGGTTGTGAGGAGAAAAGGGAGGAGTGGTGAGCTGCAGTGCTGTAAGCTGTTTTGGGTTCCCAATTGGGAGCAATGCAGAGTATAAACGACTAAATAATACATAAATGGTTCCCTCTAAGCTGTGTTAGTGTGAGCCAGCTCACAGTTTTTTAGCCTCCAGCTCACAAGTTTTTGTCTTAGCTCAGGAAGGCGGGCTCGAGAGCTAACGAATTCATGCAGTAGCCAAATCCCTTGCTCACAACTTTCATGCCAGTAGCTCTCAAGACTCCACAGCTTAGAGGGAGCATTGGTTCCAAGGTAAGAAGAAGAAGAAGAAGAGATTAGATTTATACCCCGCCCTTCACTTGGAGTCTCAGAGTGGCTGACAAACTCCTCTCCCTTCCCCTCCCCACAGCAGACACCCTGTGAGGTGGGTGGGGCTGAGAGAACTCTGACACAAACTGCTCTTTTTCAAGAACAGCTGTGCCAGAGCTTGTGACTGTCCCAAGGTCACATCAGCAGGTGCAAGTGGAGGAGTGGGGAATCAAACCCGGTTCTCCCAGATTAGAGTCCACACACTTAACCACTACACCAAACTGGCTTAACCACTACATCAGCTGGCTTTTACTTTTGAGAGCTCTTTGTGAGGTCTGAACATACTGAAATCCAACTGTCTCTTCTTCCCAGAACCACCTACTAGCCGCCAGGAAAGCCTTTGACAGTTTTTTCACACACTACCCGTATTGTTATGGCTATTGGAAAAAATACGCGGACCTTGAAAAGCGGCACAGCAACATGAAGCAGTCAGATGAGGTACGTAGTGGCAGCCGTTTCCTCCTGGGTCCTGTAAGGTGATCAGCGACCAGCCCGCTCCTGAGATAATCCTTGCCAGCTTTTTGGCCAGCCAGGCAGGGCTTTCTGTTTGCACTTGTCACTCCTCGTGGCACTTGGAGCTAATATCTTCTCTCTTTGTTGGCAGGTGCGTTAACCCTCTTCCACAGTTTGTCAAGCTTTGCAGTGCAAGCGTCTGCATTACACTGCAGCTTAACAAGTAGGGCAGGGCTTTTCTGTCACGTTATTATACATTTATTATTTCTCAAAATTCAAACGCTGTGGTTGGTTTGCTGGTCACAATTGCTACGTCTTATTGCATTTTTGGTCAGACGCTGTCATTGGTGCTCTAAAGGGTCTGTGCCCTATGGTCTGTACCCCAAAGCCTGCCCACACAGCCTGGTCAGACGCAGGGACCCCGCTGCGCTGTGAAGATCAAGACTCCGCACGTGGAGATCAGAACATTGCCATGTTCTAGCCAACCTCCACCCAAATGGTAATGGTAGATTATTTAAACAAAATTCCAGTACATTAGTATTTCTTAAGGTTCACCGGATAACACAGTGTTGCCGCTCTCTTAGGACCTGAGTAACGACTCCGAGGACAGCTTGTTGGTGTTTTCTTTGTAGGTGTACCGGAGAGGGCTCCAGGCCATACCTCTCAGCGTTGATCTCTGGATCCATTACATAAACTTCCTCAAGGAGACTCTGGATACCAGTGACTCCGAAACTGTTGGGACCATTCGGGGGTAAGTGAGTAGTTGCCACATGAGCTCAGTTGGATGGAATTCTGTTAAGAGCGCGATTCAAGTCCACCAGCTTCGAGACCAAGACTATTGGTCAAAGCTCACTTCATCAGATACAAGTTGGAATGGATGTCCCTGAGTCCTTATATCCCAGTCTGAAGGGTAGAAGAAGAGATTGGATTTATACCCCACCCTTCACTACCCAAAGGAATTTCAGAGCAGCTTACAATCTCCTTTCTTTTCCCCTCCCCACCACAGACACCTTGTGAGGTAGGTGGGGGTGAGAGAGCGCTTTCGAGAATTGCTCGTGAGAGAACAGCTCTGAAAGAACTTGTAACTGACCCAAGGTCACACCAGCAGCTGCATGTGGGCAATCAAACCCGGTTCTCCCAGATTAGAGTCCGTGTTCCTGGCTCTGGTTTGCACCTTGGTTAGTTCTTTACTCTCATTGGCAGTGGTCTTAGCTCTTGGCTTCTCTTCCTGTTCTGGGAATCAGATAAACTGTTGTTGAGATCAATCAGGGGGAAGACTATATATTTATTTATTATTTATTTATTAAATTAGATTTACTAGGCTGCCCTTCCCTGGAAACAGGCTCGGGGGGGGGGGTTACGAGGGTTGGGGAGATTACGTAAGAGTGCCAAAGAAGCCCTGTCGCTGTCCTCAATCGAGGGCCCGGGGGAACATCTCTGCCTTGCGTGCCCTGCGAAAAGGTAACAGCTCCCACAGGGCATGGATGTCTTCTGGCAGAGCGTTCCACCAGGCGGGGGCCAGGACTGAGAAGGCCCCGGCCCCAGTCGAGGACATGTATAGCAGATTTTAACACATGCTATACATAGGAGTCATTCACAGTGGAACATTTCAGGCACCACCGTGGAGCTTTTTCATGGCCTGCCGGTAGGAATGCCAGCCTTTTCAGCAAAGAGGTGTCCAGATAGGACAGACATTAATTTTTCCTCTCACTAGGGCTGATAAGAAAGATGTTTAGTATGTGGACTCTTTACTAAGTTGCAAGTAGGCTGGTCAACTATGAAAGATGCGTTTAGTTGATTCATGATCTGGGTTCAGTCAGTCGTATTGTACTTATCACTACTGGCTTCACATAGCTATCTCCCCCCAACCCCCCCAAAAAAAATTATGAGAAAGGTTTTCTTAAGTTATTATGTTGCCAGTCATTGTTGGGAGGACCATCTGATCCTTTTTCACTCATTTGGAAATCTGAAATATAGAAAATTGGTTGAAAGGTGACACCTCTTACAGGTGCTACAATTGTTTTAAGGTTTTTAAACATCCTTTTTTGTATGGTATTTTGAACTTCCTTGGGGGCCAGTTATGGTTGAAAGGGGATCAGTAAATGTACTAAATAGATGTCCTATCCCAGTATTAAACGAGAACCGAAATGGCTTCAAAAATGAGCAAGTCCAAAATGTGTCCATACTATGGAGCATTCTGAGTTATGACATCTTTTGGTGGCTGAGTTGTATCAGCTTCGGTTGCCTCTTGCATTGGAGAAGTAAAAGACAGATGTGGTTCTACTCAGAAATGCAAAGATTGACTTGTTCTGGATCAGGGCTCCCAAGTACTTACCTTAATTCGGCGGGGGATGTATAGTTCTTCGTGGGACCATTCCCGCGGGAAAAACACAGGCGCTGCACTATTCCATCGCCCAGACGTGACGTAGGCACATAGGTGGGCAATGCTTTAGCAGTGGGGCTGGAAACTCGATGGTACCATCAAGTTTCCAGTCCCATTACTAGAGTGTCGCCCAGCTACGTGCCTACGTCATGTCTGGGCGACAGAATAGTGCAGCGCCTGTGTTCCAAGCAAGAATCTTCCGGCGGGGAAGCATGTGTCCCCTGCCGGATCATCGGTAGGTACTTGGGAACCCTATTCTGGATACAGACTGGAAGGAAAAATGATCTTGGGATGTTCTTACCTCCCCCCTCCATAATTTAGCACTGTATAATTTTTCAACTTAATATGGCTTCTGAGGGGAGGGGTGATGGCTCAGTGGTAGAGCCTCTGCTTTGCCTGTGCAGGATCCCAGGTTCAATCCCCGGCCTCTCCAGATGAAAGGATCAGTTTAGCAGGTGACGTGAGAGACCTCTGCCTGAGACTTTGGAGAGCTGCTGCCAGTCTGAGTAGACAACACTGACTTTGATGGTCTGATTCAGTAGAAGGCCGCTTCACGTGTTCATTCAAATGTTATCCGTCTTAAAGATAGGTTCAGACAGGGGTCATTTCATAGAAAGAGGTGCAGGAGCTCATTAACACAACTCATTAGCATAACCTATTTGCATATGCCACACCCCCTGACATCACCGGAAGTGTGTCAGAAGGCAACACCCACTGCTCAGGCTCCACTGGACTGTTTTGGATGGCTAGCTATTGGGGGGGGGGGAACGTGCAGATCTGCCCTCGCAGAGGAGGGAGAGCTTGTACTTGAATAAACCTTGGCCTTAAGGGTGCCACTGGACTGTTTTGGATTGCTAACTTTGGGGGGGGGGCTCTGCAACCTACCTGGCTGCTTCTTGCTCCTTATGGCCCGGGGCTGCTGGGAGCAGGGGTTGGGGCTTGTTGCATGTGCCCGCCCCCTGGGCTCTTTACTGCCGGAGCTCCGCTCCTGTGCGCTCCTGCAGGAAATGACCCCTGGGTTCAGACTAGGGATGTGCAAAAAAAAAAAATTCGGTAAAATTCGGATTCGGGTTTATTGAACCCGAATTTTTTCGGGAAACCTGAAAAAACCCGAATATCTAATTCGGTAAAGCATAGATATCCGAAAATTTTCGGAAAACCCGAAAAATTCGGGTCCATTATAACCAATGGGGCCATTGAAGTCAATGGCAAAAAACCTCTTGAAACTTTACAGGGGGCTGGGGGGGAGGGGGTAGAGGCTCCAAATTTGGACAGTGGCTGCTCATGCCTCTTCCCGAAAGACCCCCAAAGTTTCAAGAAGATTGGCCCAGGGGGTCCGATTCCAGGGGCATCCAAAGAGGGTGCCCCCAGTCCCCCCAGATCAGCTTGCTGTATTCCCGGTTTGCCGCCGAAATTCGGCGGCAATGCATTTCAATGGGATTTTTACCTTTTACTTTCCTTTTTGCAGACCCCTAGGAGGGGGAAAGAGGGAGAGGCTCCAAACTTGGGGGGTGGTTACTGGAACCTCTCCCCAACATGCCCACCAGGTTTCAAGAAGATTGGACCAGGGGGTCCTCCCCCCCAGCCCCCCGCAAAGTTTCAAGAGGTTTTTTGCCATTGACTTCAATGGCCCCATTGGTTATAATGGACCCGAATTTTTTCGGGATTTTTTTTTCGGGATTCGGAAAAACGCATAGGAAGCCATTTCGGGATTGCAAAAGCCGAAAAAAGCCGAAAAACGTTATTTTCGGCTTTTTTTTCGGTTCGGGATCCCGAAATGCACATCCCTAGTTCAGACTAGCAGTGTTCCCTCTAAGCTGAGTTAGTGTGAGCTAGCTCACGGTATGTTAGCCTCCAGCTCACACGTTTTATGTCTTCGCTCAGGAAGGATGGCCCCAGAGCCAACTAAGCTATGCAGCAGCCAAATGGCTCGCTCACAACTTCAATGCCAGTGGCTCACAAAGTAGAATTTTTGCTCGCAGGACTCCGCGGCTTAGAGGGAGCACTGGTTCAGAGGGTAGCCATGTTGGAATGCAGAATAACAGCTCGATTCAAGCCCACTAACACCTTAGAGACCAAAAAGAAGATGTTGGGGGTTATAAATTTTTGAGAGTCTCCGCTCACTTATACCCTCAAAGTCTTGTTGGTCTCCAAAGTGCTGCTGGACTTGACTCTAACTAGTCCCAGTAAAAACTATGAATCCTGCTTAAGGAGCTGCGAAGTGTCTCAGTGGACGACGTGACTTCACCGTGGCTTGCTCTGAGAGAGAACAGGCGCAGGAGATGCTTCTTCTGGGTTGGGTTCTCTGTACTGATAAAACCATTTCTGTCATCACCTAAATCACTTATGTCCCAGGACCTACGAGCATGCTGTGTTAGCCGCAGGAACAGATTTCCGCTCTGATAAACTCTGGGAGATGTATGTCAACTGGGAAAACGAGGAAGGTAACCTGAAGGCTGTCACAGCCGTCTTTGAACGCATTCTGGGGATTCCCACTCAGCTTTACAGCCATCATTTCCAAAGGTAAGAGGACCGAGACTACCATTATTCGACCGATTTTTGCTGTTGTGTTTCAGTTTTCTGGTGAAGACTCTGGCCGGGTGGTCCTTTCTTTTCTTTCTTTCTTTCCTTTAAAAAAAAAAAAAAAAACACATTCCATGTAGTTACACTAAATGCAACTCCTGATGAGGGTGGTTGTCCTCCTCAGAAAGACCTGAGAAATCACTGCGCCCAGACGTCCAGTGGCTTTGAAAACAGCACTCAGTTGTGTTCAGTGATTCATTAATAAAATAGGGTGACGAGCCCTTGCCAGTGACAGGCATCGTATGCTGTTAACTGCATTTCCAGTCTGGATGAATAGATGAGTTTGGCATTAGAATGGAAAGGGGCTCTACCCCAAATCCTGTGCCTCGAGCATCCTGAAAACTTCCCTTTGCCCTTTTTAGGACTCCTCCAAGGGACCTGATCCTACAGCTTCCCTTGGGCGGCTTATTTTGTTATAAAGACCACTCTTGCATTTATTTATTTGGCCTTTGCTCATTTATGGCCTCGCTGAGGTGGTTGTCACCCGTCTGTCATCTGTCTACTGACCAACAAGAAGAGAAGAGAAGAGAAGAGCTTGGATTTATATACCCCGCCCTTCACTGCCCAAAGGAGTCTCAGAGCGGCTTACAAGCTCCTTTCCCTTCCCCACAACAGACACCCTGGGAGGTAGGTGGGGCTGAGAGAGCTCTGACGGAAACGGCTCTTTTTCAAGGACAGCTCTTCCCAGAACTGCAGCTTGCCCAAGGTCATCCAGCAGCTGCAAGTGGAGGAGTGGGGAATCAAACCCGGTTCTTCCAGATTAGAGTCCGCGCACTTAACCACTACACCAAACTGGCCGTTAACTCATTGTGCCATTGGGTCAGAACTTTATCACCAACTGATGCTGTTCCAAACAGTACCCATTGTTTTAATTGTTATAATGTTTTATCGTGTTTTAATGTTTTAAACTGAGATGGTATTTATTCTAACGAGGATGCTACCTGCCCTGAGCACACCCGCGGAATGGGTGGGATATGAATGCGAATAATAAATAAATGCAATGAATATTTCTGTAGTAAAGGTATCATTTTTGCTGGGTAAGAACAGTAAAGTTATGATTTTTGCCAGGTCTGTGCTTATTTTCTTAAAAAACAACCACCACCACCTTGTACAGACCTGGCCAATAGCACAATCGGTGGTGTTCGCATGAGAAGTTTCCTTTGTTTTATAACACCGGTGCAACCTTGGAGTAAGCGTTTAAACTCAGGTGTTCTTAGGGCATGTGCAGAGAGCTCTCAAGGGATGACAGAAGGCTGTTGTGTTAGGACACAGGTCGTTGATCCTCGATGCTTTAAATGCTTTAAACCCCAGGTTTAAATCTAGTGAAATCTGTTTGATTTCTCTACTGTGTAGAGTGGGGCTGCCTTCAAGGCAGACGTTGGGTGTGGGACCCCATCCAAACTAAGCCTTGAAAATGGAACCGGCAAGTAGGTCTTCAGGGTCTTCTACTCCAGGCCAAAAAGACTATCACTGTCCCTTTTTGCCGTTGCCTAGTGGCCTTTTCTTTTACAAAAGTAAAGGTGAGAAGGGCTGTTTGATTCCTGTAAGAATCACGAGAATCCACATAAAATGAGTGAGAGAAATGACCGGAAAGCCAAGCCAATCGTTTCCCATTTGAAAAGGGGATACCGTGTCGATAATATGCTGTTGAGTTGGATTGTGTGCTTGCTTCAGTGGAACATAATGCTGATCCTAAAATAGCAGCTCCTTCCTACCCAAGCTCGTCAAGCATGCGTTCTGTTCGCTGAACCGAATTCAGACTGGTACAGATGGCGTCTCGTGGATTCCTTAAGCGATTCCTGGCTAGTGTGGCGTGTTTGTCATGATCTGTCCTAGCAAGCCGGTACTGACTAGCGTGGCTGCCTCCTCTCGCCCCTCCCCTTGCTCCATTGCAGGTTCAAAGAGCATGTCCAGAATAACCTGCCCCGGGACATTTTGACCACTGAGCAGTTTGTTCAGCTGCGTCGGGAACTGGCCTCTTCTGCCAACAGCCACAGCGGGGAGGATCCGCCCCCTGGAGATGACCTCCCTTCTGGGACAGAAGATATAACAGACCCTGCTAAGGTACTCTTGAGCGCCTGCCCTGTCTGGGTTTCAGAAAAGGACGCAGATGTCGTTGATTGAGCCAGTTGCAGAGTGCTTTTTCATACAATCATAGAGTTGGGACCTCCAGGGTCATCTAGTCCAACCCCCTGCACAAGGCAGGAAATTCACAAATACCACCCCCCCTCCACTCCCATAATGACTGCTGTTCCACGCCCAGAAGATGACAAAAAACCTCCAGGATCTCCGGCCAAACTTTCCTGGAGAAAAATGGCTTCCTGCCCCCAAAGTGGCGATCAGCATTTCCCTGGGCGTGTCAGAAAGGGCCACCAGACCTAAGCACTGAGGCTGCAAGCCTTCCAGCCCTCCCTTCTCGTGATCTGCCCAAGTTCACAGGATCCGCATTGCTGTCAGACGGCCATCTGGCCTCTGCTTGAAAACCTTCCAAGAAGGTGAGCCCTCCGCCTCCCGAGGAAGCCTTTTCCACTGAGGAACCGCTCTTAACTGTCAGGAAGTTCTTCCTCATGTTTAGCCAAAAGCTTTTCTGATTTAATTTCAACCCATTGGTTCTGGTCTGACCTTCTGGGGCAACAGAAAGCAACTCCGCCCCATCCTCCACACGACAGTCCTTCAAGTACTTGAAGACGGTGATCCTATCACCTCTCAGTTGTGTTTTGAGAATATATTCAGGAGACTGGTGTTATCTAGAAACATAGGCGTGTCTGCACTGGCTCCCCTATTTGAGTGTTTGCCAAACACTCTTGCTCTCTGACAGTAAAGCTGCTCGTTGGTGTGTCCCTCAGTGACACCGTCTCTGGATGGGATGACCGCAATCCAGGGTAGAAATTTACTGGGGGTTTGGATCAGGGCCAAAGGATGCTATAGAATCAGATGTGCCTCTGATCTTTGGGCGATCTCTTGATAAAATGTGGAAATTTAGGTCCAGAGTGTTTAGGGGGCAACAGATGTGTGGGAGGGTCAGGGAGCCATGGGGAGAGACAGGCCTACGTTAAGCGAAGTGACACCACTGCCTGTCGAAGACCACATTTGCGGACTAGCAGTCTGGACCTTGTCTTGTCTAGTTGATGTGAAGGCCTGGGGGAAATCGAGAGGGGGAAAACACGGGGGTTTTCTGAGGACCTTTTTTTCAGTTTTTCCTTCAGGAAATTTGGGGGAGCACTGGAAAAACAGCCTATGAAATATTTTCTCTTTTAGAAATGTAAAATGAGTAGAACAAACCTTGTCTAAAAGCACTTAGTTCCTTCTAGTGTGAAAACTGGGAAATGTTGGGGAGCACTGAAATACGTAGCTAATATATCTATCCTTTTGGGAATAGTGAAATGAATGACAGGCTTTTATTCAAAATGTGCAATATGAATTTTTTAATATGACCGTCTGCAGCATTGGAAAGCGACAAGTGGGGGGCTTGCCATTCTCTCAGAGAAATCCCCCCCCTGCCGAGTTCAGTGTGGCTTGAGGCCTCCCACCCCACCCCCTGAGGCTGGTGGCAGTGGTGCCTGGGGACTGCCCTGAACTCAGAGTAATGCTCCCTCTCAGCTGTGGAGTCCTGTGAGCAAATGTTCTACTTTTGTGAGCTGCTGGCATTAAAGTTGTGAGCGAGCGATTCGGCTGCTGCATAAATTAGTTTGCTCTGGAGCCCTCCTTCCTGAGCTGAGACAGAAATGTGTGAGCTGGAGGAGGCTAAAAAACTGTGAACTAGCTCACACTAACTCAGTTTACAGGGAACACTGGCTCCTGGCAACTGCTGCGGCCACAGAATCACAGTCCGTGTGCTGTCTGCACATGCTCAGACAATGCTTTTTTAAAATCGGGATGAATTAAAGTTTTCAGATTTTTCTGCAAACCTACAGGCGTCCCCCAAGTTTTCAGGAAAGTCTGCTTTAGTGTTGGCTTGGCACTAACCCACAGGTTTAGGTATCTGCAGCTTGGGGCCACACGTTGCTATTGGATATATAGATGGCTCAAGTGGTTAAGACGCTGAACTGCAGGCTGTGGAAGGTCGGTAGTTCGGCAGTTCGAGACCCGAGTGTGCCGCATGACAGAGTGAGCGCCCATCTGTAGTTCCAGCTCCTGCCAACCTAGCAGTTCGAAAGCAAGAAATTACAAGTAGATAAATAGGTACCGCTGCGGTGGGAAGGGAACAGCGTTCCGTGCGCCTTGGTGTTTAGTCATGCCGGCCACGTGACCACGGAAACATCTTCGGACAGCGCTGGCTCTTCGGCTTTGAAACGGAGATGAGCACCGCAACCCTAGAGTCGGATTCAACTGGCTTTCGAGCAAGGGAACCTTTACCTTTACCTATGTATACAGTAGACGTGTAGAACATTTTCAAGACTCCTTTTTTCTTGACATGTAAATAATTTGGGCAACAACTGATGAACTTTCATGATAATACACACTATTAAACACTTCAGTGTCTTCAGCGTTGTGAAGTTCAGCTTGATATCCAGATATGCTGGTTGTGCTGCACATTGTGACCTTGGGAGAGTGTTTCTATCTGAACAAGACACTGTTTTGTTTATTACAGACTTTGTTTTCTGTCTTGGAGTCTTTATTTCTTCCTACCTGTCAAACGGCCAAAAATTAAGACGCGTGTGCTGAGGTCGCAGAGGGTACAGCAGCTGGTGACTCTCCCTCAAGCGGTGGGCACGCCTGCAGCTTTTCCTTTAGAAGCCAAAGACATGAATACTCTTAAATCCCCCAAATAAGCCAAAAAGTATCATTCTACATGCCCATTACGGTATAAATTATGTGTTATGCAAAATTGGTAAAATGAATTTTCAGTTTCATAGGGAAATAAGTGTTGTGCTTATTTCAGTGCCCCCCCCCCCATTTTTTTCTTAATGATGTCTTAAGAATTTTCCATCTTTGGGCCCATCCGACCGACAGCAGTTCTCCAAGGTTCTCCGCTGGAGGTGACAGGCCAGCGGCTCCCGGCAGGGTGCTCGCCAGCGCCAGGTGTGGTGCAGTCAGAGTTGTTTTCCATTTGGATTTTGTTGACGGTTCTCCCCTTTGTGTTCCGGCAGTTAATCACTGAAATAGAAAACATGCGCCACAGAATCATTGAGATCCACCAGGAAATGTTCAATCACAATGAGCACGAAGTGAGCAAG
Organism: Gekko japonicus; assembly: GCF_001447785.1. Lineage (NCBI taxonomy): Eukaryota > Metazoa > Chordata > Lepidosauria > Squamata > Gekkonidae > Gekko > Gekko japonicus. The sequence goes on along the minus strand of NW_015176040.1, from coordinate 174,715 downwards.
CGGTGGACCTTCGAAGAAGGAGTGAGTATCCTTAAATCTTCCTTTTCGAAGGCAGCGGTGTGGGGGGGGCGCGTCTGGCTTTTATTGGCTTGAACTTCTTGTGTCGGAGGAGGGTGGCCGTGTTGGCTGAGGGGAGCCAGTTGGGCAGGACCCGGTGCTTCTTGCTAGATTCCGCCGTTGCCGTGTCGAAGGGGCACAGCTGAAGGCGCCACAGATCCGGGCCCTAGACGATTGCCTGATATTGCGGACTTGGGGCTAGTGTACCTCTGGCATTTGTGGCAGTGTGCTGATTGCTTAGGCCTGGTGATCTGACATGTGCATAAAATGAGCATCTGTTCCATACAGTTGGGTGTGTGTGTGTGTGTGTGTGTGTGTGTGTGTGTGTGTGTTTCCAGAGATCTTTGGCTGGAGTTTCTGTTCAGAGCCTGGAGTTTCTGTTCAGAGGTGGCCGTGTTGGTCTGCAACAGAACGGTGAAATTCCATTCCAGTCGCAACTTAGAGGCCAGGATTTTCAGGATATGAACTTTTGAGTGTCTGCCAAAGGGAGCTTCAGCCCTGAAACCCTTGTTGGTCTCTTAAGGTACCCCTGGATTTGAGAGCAGATGGCTGTTCTGTGACCCTTCCTTCCCCAGGAGCTCTCAGAATGCAATCCCCAACACAGTAAGCCCCATTGAACTTCCTTAAGTAGGGTTTGGAGTAGACCTGCTTAGGGTTGCTGTCTCCGTCTGCCCGTACTGGATAGTTGACCGACTGAATCGATTTGCTGGTTGAAGCTTGTGCCTGTGGTGTTTGTGACTCCGGTTTATGTGTTTGTGACTCTGGTTTATCCATGCCAGTCAGAGTGGGAGGAACCTTGGCATTCAGTGGGAGGAACCTTGGCACTGTCTTTCTGCCAAAGGCTAAGCTCTCAGAGTGGCATGCAGAGGGATGAAAAAACGATCTCTTGCTGTGGACTGAGCTGTAGACAGAGGCCAGCTGCTCGGCGGGGATTCAGGTGCTTGTAGGGCAGGATGCTTTTGCACGGCTCCATCAGCTCACGTGGGGATCGCATGTGTTAAAAGCCTCTCCGCATCATCCCTGCTAGCATGCCACATAGACGGAAGGGTTTTAATTTAGGGCTGGTGTCAGTCAGGCACAAGGACGTCTGCACATCCGAGAAATCTGAGTGGTACCTTTGTCCAGAGGCCTGGGATGCAGTTGTGCTGCCTTGGTGGCAGATGCCACCTCTGAGCTGTCTCCCTCATGGTTGGCAGAGGGGCTTTTCCAAGGCTGCTGCCTCCCCATGTCTCCCTGTTTTCAGAATTTCATACCAGTTTGCTCTCTAGCCCTCAGGGCTGTGTGTTACGTGTGAGAAGTGTGTCATGGTAGATTTAATTTAGCACTCTGAACTGCATTCGAAATCACAAAGCTGCAAGTGGAATGATGGATTTAAGTCAAGGCCCACCTAGGTTTTTGTTTGCAGGATTAGAAGGATGGGGTGGGGGTCCTT
>NW_015176040.1:169612-173175 GCF_001447785.1 Gekko japonicus | reverse complement strand
CCAGTCCTGCAGAACTGGCTCAAGGGAACAGAACAAAGACCTTTGTGAAAGATGTTAACTGGCCTGGAGGGGCGTCCATACCTGAAGTGCATGGCTTACTACGGTGGGCACTGTGGTACCGTGTTCCTCTCTCCTGCCTTATTTTTGTTTGATTGACAACCAAATCCTGTTCTACATGAAAGGTGGTTAGGGAACAATTTCAAACACTCGGCAGAAGGAAGGACTTACCTGCTTATCCTTAGCAGGAGATCTGGACGCTGAAGCTCATAACAGGATGCATGGTTGTCGTCTCTGAGTGCTCTGAGGCGGGTTGTGTATGTGTGTGTGGGGGGTGTGTGTAGGGGACTGGAGTGCCTTTGACACACACACCCCACAACAGCAGCCTGTGGCAGCACAAAGCACATCCAGCTTATGAAGGGACAGAAGCATGCCAGAAAGCCGTGCCCTTCGCCTGCCTGAGGCCAGTCAGATGCAACCCTGTGCCTTCCTTCCTCCTTTTTGGGCTCCAGCTGAGTTCCACTTGCACACACCCACGGAGGATGGAAATAGTCTTCCCCAGGTTGGGGAAGAAATATTCTGATTGCCAGGTCGGACCCTGTGAACCCAGCTCCCAGAGTGGAGCTCCCGTGCTGTTTTCTCTGCCTGCTGGGCTCCTCAAAATCCCGCTGGGTGGTGGTGGTGGACGGACTGTGGGGTGAGCAGGGGGGGGGGGGGGGGAGGGGCCTGCAGAAGGTCTGCGGAAAGGTGGGGAAGCTGGCAGGAATCTCTCACACACAGAGGCACAGTCGCGCCTCAGAGCCAAGTCGCCACTTCGAGAGAGTGCCCAGCTCTTAGCAGCAGGCCAAGGCAGGTCAGTTGCGCTCCTTGGGTGAGTGTTGAGCATGTGGCTGGTCTTCCCCTGAAAGCAGCAGCAGCAGCAAGAGGAACATCACACGCCACCTTGCTCCCAGAAAGGGGTACCGTACCAAAAGCATGCAGCCTCTCTGACGGTTTCTAGCAGCAGTGTCATGCCTTGATGGTTTCCTGTCCCAGCAGATAAATCCTGCGGCAGTTCAGGTAAAGCAGACTGGAAATTCCAGTCACATTCTGCGCAGAGCTTCCCGGTGGTGTGTGGCCCTTGCTGTTTGGCCTTAGCGGCAGAGATGAAGTGTGGTGAACAAAGGAGGGGCTGGGGCTCAGTGGCAGAGCCTCTGCTTGGCATGCAGAAAGTCCCCAGTTCCATCCTCGGCATCTCCAGTTCAAAGGACCAGGCAGGAGGTGATGGGAAAGACCTCCACCTGAGACCTCGGGCAACGGCTGCCAGCCTGAGCAGACAAAAACTGACCTCGATGGACTGAGAGTCTGATTCAGTACAAGGCAGCTTCATGTGTGTGTTCATGTGTCACGGTTGAGCAAGGCCATCTGCAGGTGGGTGCTGAAGTGGATGAATTCTGCAGAGAGGGGGGATAACATTGAGTCACCGGGGTGTGGACCCAGATCCTTTTGTACTCTGGCTTCTGCTGTAGTCAGGTTGTTTTAATTAATGCATTTCGTTGTTTTGCTGCGTATTGGTAGTGTTTTTGCTGGTTGGTAAAGTGGTGCTGCAAGATACTTGCATCCAGTTGCCAGAAACCTGTTACTGTTGTTGTTGATTTATTTATTTGTTGTTGTTGTTAAATTTATATGCCACTTCTTGCTGCCAAGTGGTCTCGAGGTGGCTAACAGGTAAAACATTAACGGACATCGATTAAAAACATAGTACAAATTAAACTAAAAGGCAGCCCACATAAACAGAACCAACTAATGAAAAGCTAAACGGAAGAGCTCTGCTTTGCAGGCCCTGCGAAGCTTAGATAAGCCCCACAGGGCCCACGTACTGTCTGGCAGCTGTTTCCACCAGGACGGGGCCACCACAAAGAAGGCCCTTGTCCTGGTGGATGCCAGGCGAACATCCCAGGGGCCACAAGCACGTTGTGGGTTGAAGAACACAAATCTTGGGAGGGAGCCTGTCGGAAGAGGCAGTCCGCCAGGTATGAAGGTCCCCTACTCATGAGGGCGCAGTAACTGGCGTTTGTGTGTTCCATGTCACTCTGCCTTCCCTTGCCTTCCGGGTGTTGAGGGCAGCATATTGAGCATTTACAAGACGCTTCAGAAAAGGCAGTGTGTTTGGGAGGGGCATCTTAGATTACAAAGGTTAACTTGAAAGGGAAAAAAAAAACTTTGGCCCAAGATTGAGTAGACATGGTATTTGTGATATTGGTTGGAAAAACCCCGTTAACAGAGTTCCTCTTCAGAGGCTCTTGAATGAACTTATCCTAGGATAAGGAGACATAAGAACATAAGAGAAGCCGTGTCGGATCAGGCCAGTGGCTCAGCTCATCCAGTCCAACACTCTTGTGTCACACAAGGGCCAAAACCCAGGTGACATCAGGAGGACCGCCAGCGGGGCCAGAACTTTGGAAGCCCTCCTGCAGTTGCCCCCCCGCCCCCAAGCACCAAGAATTGTAGAATCTTAGAGGGGGAAGGGACCTCCAGGGTCACTGCCCCAGACAGAGTGTTCCATCTGTACCTTGTGGCTAATAGCCAATGGTGGGCCTCTGCTCCAGATGTCAATCCAGTCCCTTCTTGAACCTGTCTGTGCTTGTAGCCGCCACCACTTCCTGTGGCAATGAATTCCATGTATTTGGGTGAGCAACATTAATGATCAGAAACAAGATAATACAAGAGTTAGATTTGGGCCCAGAACACCTTAAGACACCAGGGTGTGAGCTTTTGAGAGTCAAAACTCCATCAGATACAATCTCTCCCTTATTATAAAAGAGTAGTGGGTGCCAGAATTCTAAAATTGGCCCCTTTAGTGTTAGGCCGAAAAAACTGCCACTCGGAAGACACTGGCTGGGTTCATTGGCTGCTTTGTGCAGTCCCGGCCAGCGTTCCAAGGTCATTTACATATGGAAGCTGATTGGACTACACTCCATTCCACACCTCAAACTCACCCCCCCAAGGCAGTTGGAATTTTCAGTTGGGAGAGGAGAATGATGTCAGCTGCTCCCTAGGCAGAGGCTGTGTGTGTGTGTGTGGGGGGGGTTGTAAAGACAGACAGGCAGATAAACGTTGGCTGATGGTTGCCAACTCCAGGTTCGAACTCCAGGACATAGGGTTGCCAACTCCAGGTTGGAAACTTCCAGGATATTTTAGGGATGAAGCCTGCTGAGGGTGGGATCTGAGGAGGAGGAGGAAGAGGGGGACCTCAGACAGATACAATGCCATGCTGCCCACACTCCAGACAAGCTGTTGCCAGTCTCCAGGTGACAGCTGGAGAGATCTTAAAGCTTTGGTGCTACTTCAAAGTTCCCCAGGAGCCCAAAACAGAGTAGTGTTTTGGAAAATCTTGAGGAATTGTTTGGTGCATTTACGATGGGGCTCCTGGGGATCTATTGTTGCCAATCTTGGCCCAGCAGCCATCAAACCATTCTCTTCAACCCCCTGCTGTGCAGCTGACTTTCCCCTAGGGTTGCCAATCTCCAGGTGGGACCTGGAGATCTCCCACTGCTACAATTGATCTCCAGATGACAGAGATCAGT
>NW_015176040.1:140853-168030 GCF_001447785.1 Gekko japonicus | reverse complement strand
TCAGACAGGTAGAATGCCATAGACTCCACCCTCCAAACCAGCCATTTTGTCCTGGGTAACAATTGTTGCCAATCTCCAGGTGAGGGCTACAGATTACTCACAATTACAACTGCTCTTCAGGTAGCAGAGATCAGTTCCTCTGGAGAAAACAGTGGACTCTGTCATTATACCCTGCTGAGGTCACCACAGCAAATTGACACTGTTTGTCCAAAGCCAGAGCACTGCCCCAGAGCCTCTTTCTAGATCCCGTTGTATTGCTTTCACAACGGGCTTTACTGCTAGTAGAATATAAGAACATAAGAGAAGCCAATGTTGGATCAGGCCAGTGGCCCATCCAGTCCAACACTCTGTGTCACACAGTGGCCAGAAATACCAGGTGCCCTCAGGAGGTCCAGCAGTGGGGCCAGGACACTAGAAGCCCTCCCACTGTTCCCCCACCCCACCTCAAGCACCAAGAATACAGAGCATCCCTTGCCCCAGACATAAGAATATAAGAGAAGCCAATGTTGGATCAGGCCAATGGCCCATCCAGTCCAACTCTCTGTCACACAGTGGCCGAAAATACCAGGTGACATCAGGAGGTCCATCAGTGGGGCCAGGACACTAGAAGCCCTCCCACTCTTGCCCCCACCCAAGCACCAAGAATACAGAGCATCCCTTGCCCCAGACTGAGAGTTCCTACCTATACCTTGTGGCTAATGGCCACTGATGGACCTCTGCTCCATATGTTTATTTAATTCCCTCTTGAAGCTGTCCAAGCTGTGGCAGTGAATTCCAGGTGTTCTTTGGGTGAAGAAGGACTTCCTTTTATCATTGATCATTCTAGTTGCCCTTTTCTGCATTTTTTTCAATACTATAATACCCTTTTTGAGGTGTGGTGATCAGAACTGTACACAGTACACCAATGAGGTCGCACCATTGATTTATATTGATTTATATGAGTAAGCAGACGGTTCTTGCAGTGGAGTCCCCAATGGAACCAAACTGGGACTAGTGATGTTTAATTTGCGTACAAAGGTGGGTGGTACCGAGTGATTCAGGATGGTGGAAAACCAAGCAGATTGGCACAGAGCTCCAACTGAGGGTCACTGTCAGTCCGTGTTAAGCTGACTTAACGGTGACCTGGAGGGGGGTCTTCAAGGCAAGAGACATTCAGAGGTGGTTTGCCATTGCCTGCCATTCCGTCAGGTCTCTGGACTTCCTTGGTAGTTTCCCATTCAAATGCTGACCAGGGCTGAGCCTGCTGAGCTGACAAGAATGGGCTAGACTGGGCCGTCTGGTTCAGGGTAAAGGGAGATGTACAGTGGTTCACAACCCTCTCATTTTCCAAATACTCTTGAGGTTTGGAGAACTTTTGGGGATTATTAGCCAAGGACTGAAAAGACAGTGGCCAGTTCTGTAACACCCTTGCGTAGATCGGTGGATTGTGGTGTGTTGTTCAGCTGACGCGCTTCCATCCTGACAGTGTGCGTCCCTTTCAGATAAAACGGCCCTATTTCCATGTGAAACCTCTGGAGAAAACCCAGCTGAAGAATTGGAAGGAGTACTTGGACTTTGAGATTGAGAACGGGACTCACGAGCGCGTGGTGGTCCTTTTCGAGAGATGCGTGATTTCCTGTGCCCTCTATGAGGAGTTCTGGATCAAGGTACGGGGCGTCGCTCCCGAGCGCAGCTTTCCCCTTTGCAAAGATTGCTGATCAGTGACTAACCTTCTGTACTCTTGTTTGAATGTTGTTCATGTATAACTATATTTGTTGCATTAGGAGATGGTCTGCTTGCAACCAGATTTGAGAGCTGCATATGCCAACTTCGTTGCCTCTCTTCGTCCTTCCTTACAGAAACTAGTCTAATGGTTCAATAAAGGTGCTGAATGGGTTTAAACACAAGAATTTTATAGTTCTCTCAAGTATTCAGCAGCCCAGAGGAAGCTGTGAATTATTCAGTCTGTGCTCTGTCTTCAAATACAGTATGCCAAGTACATGGAGAACCACAGCATCGAAGGGGTGAGGCACGTCTACAGCCGGGCATGCACGATACACCTGTCCAAGAAGCCCATGGTGCACTTGCTCTGGGCCGCGTTTGAAGAACAGCAAGGTGAGAGGCCGGGGGAGGGGGCAGAGGAACAGTGCAGATCAGTGGCATGATTGCCACGTGACCGTTACAGGCCACTGACTACACCGTGCCCAGGCAGAGGGGGAAACTGTCAGGATCCTGGTTAAATCAGTTCTCAACACTAGTCACTTCGAAGAAAGCTAACTTTATCGAGACATTGATAGGTAGCATACTGGAGAAGAGCTATTGTTAGGACTGAAGGCGAACGCGGGAAAGTTGCAGATATATTGTGTTCAAATACAGGCACTAAAGATCAGGACCCAATCACCTGCCTGCCGGAATTTACAATCCACTACCCCCCCACACACACACACACTAAGCACCTGCTCCTCCGCCTCCCCCCTGCCAGAACGGTTGTCCCCCCCCCCCCCCAATAGACACGTAGCCTCTACAAAGCAAGAAAAACAGAATATCAGACATTTGAGAAGCCAGGACATTTGGCTCCACTAAGGTGACAAGCCCCAGGCACATCTAAGAGAGAGGGACCTCCTCTCTCAGTGGCAGGCCAGCTGTAAAATGCAGAGGGAGCCTGACAGAAACTGGCTGCTAAAAACCAAAACTACACACACACACACGTGTGTTGTAAATGCACGCTATGGCAAGGTGAACAAGGCATTTGTAAGTCTGATTAAGGTCAGTCCCCAAGACCTAGGTTCGAATCCAGAAGCACTTGATCTATTGATTAAAATACTTTTATGCCACCTTTGCAACAGATAGGGTCCACAAGGTAGCGAATGTTAGAATATTTCAACAATTAGAGGAAAACCAGTTTGGTGTAGTGGTTAGGAGCACAGACTCTACTCTGGGAGGACTGGGTTTGGTTCCCCACTCCTCCACACGCAGCTGCTGGTGTGACCTTGGGCAAGCCACAGTTCTCTCAGAGCTGTTCTCTCAAGAGCGGTCCTCGAAAGAGCTCTCTCAGCCCCACCTGCCTCACAGGGTGTCTGTTGTGGGGAGGGGAAGGGGAAGGAGATTGTAAGCTGCCCTGAGACGCCTTTGGGTAGTGAAGGGCGGGGTATAAATCCAATCTCGTCTTCTTCTAAACATACAGTTAAAATTATAAAAAGATTCAATGACATAAATACACACAGCACTAGAAACTATTACTGGGGACATGGCCGTTGAAACCAAAAGGTCAATCTCTTTCACCAGGAGGTGAAGACTTTTTTGTTTCGTCCAGCATGCCCCCAACTCATGGTTACTGGCCCTCCTTCTAGTGCAGTTTATGTGTTTGTCATTGAATTATTTTATGATTTTAACCGTATATTTAATTCCTCAAATGTATTTTAATGTTTTTTTTAATATTTTCCTCCCTGTGGACCCTGATCAGACGGAAAGGCGGCATAAAGATGTTAATACCCTCTTGAGCAGCTTGGCCTTACGAAGCCTCCTCCAGGACAAAAGTGACGTTCTCAGGAAAGGCATTCCACAGTGTCGGGGCAGGGGCATCCCTGTAGAAGCATAGTCATCGTGGCCATCTAGTCCCACCCCCCTGCTCAGTGCAGAATCAGCCTAAAGCAGGGGTGTCAAACATGCGGCCTGGGGGCCGGATCAGGCCCCCGGAGGGCTTCTATCAGGCCCTCAGTGCAATTGGCCGTCTTCTGCTTCTTCTGCTGCTGCGTCATCGTAGGTTTGCAGCTTACAGATACACACTTTTTTAATAAAAATATTTTTTAAATTTTTTCATATATGAATAAGTAATACAATTTTCAAACGATAAACAGAACAATGTACAACAACAATACCAGTATACATATGAGCAGCAATAATTACTTAAGATAATCAGGATAGTACCCAAAAAGGTTTGTATATAGTTCAGCAGCGATAAGTAATAGTGCAATGTAGGAACAGAAATACAACTTGTAAAGTACACAGCATGAACAGATAGAGGATAGTTGGAGCTAAATCACCACTGGTGAGACCTCATTTGGAATACTGTGTGCAGTTCTGGGCACCACACCTTAAAAAGGATATTATAGCTTTGGAAAAAGTGCAGAAAAGGGCAACTCGAATGATAAAAGGGTTGGAACACTTTCCCTATGAGGAAAGGTTAAAGCGCTTAGGGCTCTTTAGCTTGGAGAAAAGACGACAGGGGTGATATGATCGAGGTTTATAAGATTATGCATGGGAAAGAGCAGGTAAAGAAAGAGGTACTTTTCTCCCTTTCTCACAATACAAGAACTCGTGGGCACTCCATGAAACTGCAGAGCGGTCGGGTTAGAACGGATAAAAGGAAGTACTTCTTCACCCAAAGAGTGATTAACACATGGAATTCACTGCCACAGGAAGTGGTGGGTGCTACAAGCATGGACGGCTTCAAAAGGGAATTAGATAAGCATATGGAGCAGAGGTCCATCAGTGGCTATTAGCCACAAGGTATAGCTAGGGGCTCTGGGGCAAGTGATGCTCTGTCTTCTTGGTGCTTGGGGGGGGTCAACGGTGGGAGGGCTTCTAATGTCCTGGCCCCACTGCTGGACCTCCTGATGGCACTGGTATTTCTGGCCACTGTGTGACACAGAGTGTTGGACTGGATGGGCCTTTGGCCTGATCCAACATTGGCGTCTCTTATGTTCTTATGTTCACTGCCGAACAAAAATAGATACTCGGAGCCATTTGTGTCGTTGGGACCCTTCAGAAGAGATGAATTGTTGTTGAGTCAATAATCTAGGACTGGGACCCATTTCCCAATAAAATTAGATTGAGTCGAGTTATGAGATTTAGAATCTGATTTAATTGTGACCGCATCCATAAGGTAGTGGTTACAGATACACACCTGAACAGCAGACTCAAGATTGCAACAGCACAGACATTTCGATGCAATAATCCAGAGCAAGAGGTGTCAGTTATCAGACACTGTTAAATAAACAAAATATTGCAAGGGTGCTAATGCTTTAAGCATGCTTGTATTTTAAGTAAGAAAAACCCCTTTGTGTCCTTTATAAAGTTTATATCTACGCTACCTGGCCCGACAAGGTCTCATGTATGTCAGATCCGGCCCTCATAACACATGAGTTCGACACCCCTGGCCTGAAGCATCCTGGACAAGTGCTTGTCCAGCTGCTGTTTGAAGACGGCCAGGGAGGGGGGGAGTGGCAGTTCCTGATGTCTGCACAAGTGGGTGTAGAGGAGACGATTGGTGCCGCCACACAAGCTCACGCTGAGAGGCGGCGCTTCAGGCGTGTGGATCCCAGAATGGGAAAGGCTTTAAATGTAAGGTCCAGCAGTTTGAATTGGGCCCAGAAACAAGTAAAAGAACGCAGCGATTTAAAAGTAGGTGCAAGACGTGCAAAACATCTCGCTCCACTCCAGCTGCTACATCTTGGACCAATAGCCCTGTGTAGAGTTGATGGCAGCGGTCCAGCCTCTGGGTTGGTGAGCCATGGGCTGCCTAGGCCTGTTCTTATGCGGACATAAGAGGAGCCCTGCTGGATCAGGCCAGTGGACCATCCGGTCCAACAGGGGCCAGCGAAGAGTGAAGAGAATCTTTGTGCGAAGCGGAACGGGGGGAAGAAGCTCTGGAGGAATCTCAGTGGCTTTTCTCACAGAACCACTGGATGACCTGGAGCAAGTGGGTCCGTGGCTTGCGGCCGGGTCGGCCATCTGCCGTGCAGGCACAGGGCTCCGTGTCAAGTCCTTGGCGCCTCTCCAGTTTGGTGTCGTGGTTAAGTGCGCGGACTCCAATCTGGGAGAACCGGGTTTGATTCCCCACTCCTCCTCCACTTGCACCTGGGCTGGATGACCTTGGGCAAGCCGTAGTTCTGGTCAGAGCTGTTCTCTCAAGAGCAGTTTCTGTCAAAAGTTCTCTCAGCCCCACCGACCTCACAGGGTGTCTGCTGTGGGGAGGGGAAGGGAGAGGAGTTTGTCAGCCACTCTGAGACTCCTTTGGGTAGTGAAGGGCCATGGGGTATAAATCCAGTCTCCTCCTCCTCTTCTAAGAAGATCCAGTAGTGGGTGATGGGAAAGACCTCTGCCTGCAGCCCTGGGGCGCCGCTGCCCGTCAGAGAAGAGAAGACAAGGCTTGACCCTAAATGAACCTGTGACGGGTCTGACTCCACATCAGGGCAGCCTCGTGCCTTCAGATCTCTCAGGCTCTTACTGGGGTCTGTCTAACAGCTCCTCGTCCCTCCCGTCCAGGCCAGGTCCCCCAGAACTTGCTTGCCACCTAGCATCAACTCTCTCTCTCTCACCTGGATGCTGTTTCAGCTGGTTTTCTTTCAGTTGCTTGAACACAGCTGATAGGTTCTGGCTTCAGACAGAGATAGCTGATTCTGGAAGCTTATTCAGAGAGAGAGAGAGACAGACAGACAGACACAGGTATCTTATATACTGAGGACACCCACCAACAAAGCTTTGGGCCGATTGCATTCAGTGGTCTTCAGATTTTTAAATGCTAGGGATGTTATCTGTGTTTCGCCACCACCGAATTTAGAATGTTGGGTGGGGGACGTAGCAGAGGCTGAGGCCCCGCTCTGGACTGTGGTCCGACAGGAAAGCAGCACAGACTGAACGTTTGCTCTCCGTCACGCTTCCAGGGAATATCAACGAAGCCAGAAGAATCCTGAAGACCTTTGAGGAGAACGTTTCTGGACTGGCCATGATCCGTCTGCGCAGAGTGAGCTTGGAGCGCCGACACGGGAACCTGGAAGAGGCCGAGCACCTCCTGCAGGAGGCGGTGAGGAACTCCAAGTCGAGCTACGAGGCCTCCTTCTTCGCCGTGAAACTCGCCCGGCACCTTTTCAAAATCCAGAAGTCCCTCCTGAAGGCCCGTAAAGTGCTCCTGGAGGCCATCGACAGGGACAGGGTACGTACCTTCCGGCAGGTGTGCCGGACTTCCCTCACTGCCTCTTCTGAGCGGGTTTTCTGGGCGGCAACTGTGATGACCTGTACTGACTCTGCAGTGCACGTTGCTGTGACGTGGAGACACCAGTCCCTCTAAGCTGATGTTGCCTGCCGGGCTGGCATTCCCGGGATAGCCCCTGTGTGTGCCCCCCACCCCTCCCTCCCCCAGAGGCAGAACTGTCTGGGCGTGGCAGGGAGCTAGAGGCTACCTTTGGAAGGTCGAGTGGGCCTTCTCCTGGTTTCATGCCGCCGCCTCGGGCCAGGACGGCGCTCTCTCTCAGGACAGCCAGCCAGCTGACAGGTCAGTCTCTTCAACATCAGAGAATGTGCCGAACATTGTCCATGCTGCGTGCTGTAGGAGACCAAACCTGATGAGAATCTGAGCCTGAAAACACCCACTCCAGTTCCTTTGCACCAGCAGCAGTCTCCCTAAATAGGCATGTGGCGTCCTCTTATTAGGGAGGACTGGTTTTCCCTTTAAATGTGCACTTTGCTTTATTGAACTGGGTAGATTCGGCTGCCACCAGGAATTTAAGGATCTCCAAACCTTCTCTCTGTTCCTCTTTCTGGGAAAATAAGACCATAAGAGACACCAATGTTGGATCAGGCCAAAGACCCATCCAGTCCAACACTCTGTATCACACAGTGGCCAGAAATACCAGTGCCATCAGGAGGTCCACCAGTGGGGCCAGGACATTAGAAGCCCTCCCGCGGTTGACCCCCCCCCCCCAAGCACCCAAGTAACCCAGGGTCTAGGCTTTCCAGGGATCTATGTGGTCCTGAGGAAGGATTGAATTCCATTCTGGGATAACTTAAACAAAAGATGATTTATTGAACTAAGAACAAAATATGAGGTTGGTCATTCTGTAACTGTTTAGGATAAAGGGACTGGTAAATATGTTGTTCCAATGTATCACACACACAGCCTTTTTTCCCTTTACTGTTGTTTGTTTGACACTCAGTTCCAACATTAACAGGAGTAACTCTTTCCTTTAGAGTCGGCCACTCAGGCTAAGGACATATATACTCCTGTCTTTGAGATCTCACACAGAACTATAATAACCCTCACTGACTGAACCACAAGTGAACAAATCCAACTGACTTTCATAACTGACACACCCACACAGATTCACTTCAAAAACCCCTCCCACACTCTGTCATCCACCAATCACAGCACATTTCTCTCTCTCAATCACATCTAGTCTACTAACCACGCACTCCAACCAAGCATTTAAAGGCACACACACTCTCATAAAACAAGGAATCATTACACGGCGTCTTCAGACTTTTTGTTATTTTTGTTGTATTTGAAGAGTCTCCCTAAATATGCATCTTCAGACTGTGTTTTTGTTTGTTGGTTGGTCGGTTGATTTGAAGAGTGTTCTGAAATTTTAGGGGGAGAAAGATCTTGATGTGGTCTTTGTAACTCTGGAGAATTATGCCATAATGCTCCCCTTCCACCCCCCGGCCACGTTTCCACCTACTGGAATGGCCCCTCAAGTCAAGAGCTGTCAATGTATTCTGCTGGAAATGAGGGCCAGAAGCATTTTTTTAAAAAAAACCACGTAATGAGACTGACGTTAATGACACCTTGGGGTGCCGTTCTCCACACTCAAGGGTCGTCACAGACATGCAGTTGTCCATAGCTTTGGCCTCTGCCGCTTCTCCTTTGGGAGGTATTGCTAGTCCCTAGAGCAGGGGTGTCAAACATGTGGCCCGGGGGCCAGATGAGGCCCCCAGTGGACTTCTATCAGGCCCGCAGTGGAACTGGCGGTCTGCTGCTGCTTCTTCAAGTTCTGCTGCTGCTGCGTCATTGTAGCCAAAAAAAGAGGGGGGGGGGAAGCCAGTGTACAATGCAGGAAACAAAAAAGGACACCACTGGCAAAAAATATATAACGCACAAGCAAGTAAGCAAGTATATAACAGCAAGTATAATATAAATCAATTAAACATAAAAAGTATGATATAAATCAATAGGCCAAAGTGCAATAATAAATCATAATAGAAGCAAGTCACAGTCTTTCCATGTGTCTACTCCAGCATAGAAGCAAAATCAAAGTCCAAAGTGGAGTGCAAGTCATCAAATTTTCTGAGCCATAAAAAGCCGACGCGTAATCCGGATGCCTGTTGCCGCGTTTCGAATGATTCTTATTCAAGCATGGCTGTAATGGGACTGAATGCAAATTCAAAGCATATACAAATGAGAATGCATACAAAATATAAATATTGGAACAATACACAAGTGAGAATGCATACAGGATTAAGGGTCCTTAGCCTGCCATGTGCTGCACCTTAATTTATACCTAATATTCAGGTTGCATCAACACAGGCAGAGTTTCTTCAAGGTCATAGTGCCATTGTAAATGAATCTAGTTTCCTTGAAAATTCACCAATGGTTGCACATTATATGCAGGCAGGACATAGTGCGAATGAAATGAAGTTTATAATTTTATACTGCCAACAAAAAAAGCCCTTCCAACAACTAAATATTGAACAAATCCTTTTGCAAAAGGAAACTAGATTCATTTACAATTTAAAGACATATCCTCATGGCATGAATCAGAGCATGGATTTTACACCTTATATCAATTAATGATAGTTGCCCAAATGAAACTTAAATATGTTGTTCTAAGTGATGGCAGTTTAGTGCACTTGCTGCTTCTGGATTTTTGAGCAGGATGCATGGCACTATGACCTTGAAGAAACTTTGCCTGTGTTGATGCAGCCTGAATATTAGGTATTAATTAAGGTGCAGCACATGGCAGGCTAAGGACCCCTAATCCTCCTTGACTGACCATTCTGGCTTAGTGTATGCCAGCTTTTGAGACTGGGGTGAGTTTTCTTTGCAGCTCCTAATTTTTCAAATATTCATATCCTGTATGCATTTTCACTTGTGTATTGTTCCAGTGTATTGTTCCAATATTTATATTTTGTATGCATTCTCATTTGTATATGCTTTGAATTTGCATTCAGTCCCATTACAGCCATGCTTGAATAAGAATCATTCGAAACGCAGCAACAGGCATCCGGATTACGCGTCTTAGATCATATTTGTTATGTTTATTTGAATTATACTTGCTGTTATATACTTGCTTACTTGCTTGTGCGTTATATATTTTTTGCCAGTGGTGTCCTTTTTTGTTTCCTGCGTCATTGTAGGTCTGCAGCTAACAGATACACACCTGAACCAGCATACTCAAGATTGCAACGGCACAGGCATTTTGATGCAATCATTCAGAGCAAGAGGTGTCAGTTAAATATTGCAAGAGTGCTAATGTTTTAAGCAAGTTTTTAAGTAAAAAAACACCCCACCTTTGTGCTTGTGTCCTTTATAAACTTTATATCTCCACTACCTGGCATTACCTTTTATGACACACACGGCCCGGCCCGACAAGGTCTCATTTATGTCAGATCCGGCCCTCATAACAAACGAGTTTGACACCCCTGCCCTAGAGCAAGCGTGGGTGACTTCCTGTCTTGCTTCCAGCAATATTTGTGGTTGGGGTGTGGGTGCTGACTCAGCCCTGATCAAAGCAGTGCTGACTGGGCTGGGTAGTGATGGGGGAGGGCAGGGATTTTTGGGAAGGCTGGGCCCCCCCCCCCCCCCCCGGCGCGGATCTCTTGCTGCCCTTGCACGTCTCTTCTTGGAGGAGGTGGTTGGTGGGCAGCCAGCAAAGCAGGTTGATAGTTGTTCGTTGGTTTTGCTTTAATTGTCTTGGTAGGGAGTAGGGCTTGCCGATCTGTTGTATACACCGGGGGGGGGGGATTGCTTTGACAGCCACCAGGGAAGCCGCTGAGCTCCATGCTGACACTTCAGAATGTTTGCTATCCTGCAGCAGACAGCACGGACAATGTTTGGAGCATTCTCTGATTCTGTCGGCCAGTTGGCTGCTCATGTGAGAGGGGAGGGGGGCCCTTCTGCTCCAAGCGCAGCGCGCCCGCCTCGGTATAATAGTTGGGAAACTGGATTAGTATTGCAATAAGTGCACTTTGGTTCTGCCGATCTCAAAAGGAGTACACCGTCCAGACCTCTGTCTCTTTCTGGGTTTAGGATAACCCCAAACTGTATCTGAACTTGCTGGAAATGGAGTACAACGGAGACCTGAAGCAGAACGAAGAGAACATCATCGTCTGCTTTGACAAAGCCATCGGCGGTACATTGCCGATCAAGATGAGGATTTTGTTTTCTCAACGGAAGGTGGAATTCCTTGAAGATTTTGGTCTGGATGTGAACAAGTGAGGTTTTATCCTGATTTCATCCCAGCATTTGCAACACTGTTAGATGGAAGTGCAGGTCCCTGGGGGAGAATGCTGCTTTGGGGGGGGGGGGGTTCTCTCTGCCCAGGCCAGCAGCCAGACAGGAAGGCTCTGTAGAAGGAAACGGGGTTTGGTGTGTTCCCTCCAGTAGAAGATTCCTCTGCTGCGGGATGAGCCACACGCAACTGGAGGCTGGCTCGGTTTTCTTTGTCCTCACGAGATCCGTGTGTCCCCAGCGCTGGCCAGAGGCACATGGCTGTGCTACTTCATGGGAATTCTGGAAGTGGGAGGGGGCAAAGACGGACGAGCTAGGCCTGTGGCAGAAGCCACCCGCATTTCCAACCCCCAGCGTCTAATCTGGGGATTATGTTTTCTTTTCCCCCCACTTTGGACAGGCTTTTGGGTGCCTACGAAGAGCATCAGGCCCTCCTGAAGGAGCAAGATACTTTGAAAAGGAAAGCTGAAAATGGGTATGAGCTTTTGGTCCTTTACCAGAGGCCCTGGTTGCTCCTCGAAGGGGTCGTGGAGTTTCAAGGGCCTCGTTCTCAGTGATACAGTCAGCTTGTGTTTAGGGCGCATCGCTTCACATTGCAGGCAAGGGTCCGTTCAAAAAGAAATCCCTGTGCATAGGGAAAATAGCATATTTACTCTATTTTTCACTCAGATTCGGGGCAGATCTTATCGGGGTAGATATTTTGTTTTCTGTTTGGAAAGAAGAAATAGTGGAGAGCCACTTTGTGTGCCCATTCAGAAGGAAGGATGTTAACCAAGTAAATAAAACAGAGGAGTGGTGTGTAGGTGTGAGGAGTCTCTGTGTTGATGTGAGCCTTAAGAACATAAGAGACGCCAATGTTGGATTAGGCCAAAGGCCCATCCAGCCCCACACTCTGTATCCCACAGTGGCCAGAAATACCAGATGCCATCTGGAGGTCCAGCAGTGGGGCCAGGACATTAGAAGCCCTCCCACTGTTGACCCCCCCCCCAAGCACCAAGAAGACAGAGCATCACTTGCCCCAGAGCCCCTAGCTATACCTTGTGGCTAATAGCCACTGATGGACCTCTGCTCCATATGCTTATCTAATTCCCTTTTGAAGCCGTCCATGCTTGTAGCCGCCACCACTTCCTGTGGCAGTGAATTCCATGTGTTAATCACTCTTTGGGTGAAGAAGTACTTCCTTTTATCCGTTCTAACCCGACCGCTCTGCAGTTTCATGGAGTGCCCACGAGTTCTTGTATTGTGAGAAAGGGAGAAAAGTACCTCTTTCTTTACCTGCTCTTTCCCATGCATAATCTTATAAACCTCGATCATGTCACCCCTTAGTCGTCTTTTCTCCAAGCTAAAGAGCCCTAAGCGCTTTAACCTTTCCTCATAGGGAAAGTGTTCCAACCCTTTTATCATTCGAGTTGCCCTTTTCTGCACTTTTTCCAAAGCTATAATATCCTTTTTAAGGTGTGGTGACCAGAATTGCACACAGTATTCCAAATGAGGTCTTACCATTGATTTATATAGGGGCATTATTATATTGGCTGATCTGTTTTCAATACCCTTCCTAATAATCCCCAGCATAGCATTGGCCTTCTTTATTGCAGTCACACACTGTCTCGACATTTTCAGTGAGTTATCTACTACAACTCCAAGATCTCTCTCTTGCTCAGTCTCTGCCAGTTCAGACCCCATCAATGTGTATTTATATTTAGGATTTTTGGCTCCAATGTGCATCACCTTGCACTTGGCCACATTGAACCCCATTTGCCATGTTGACGCCCACTTGCCCATCCTTGCCCGATCCCTTTGGAGTGCCTCACAATCCTTACTGGTTTTCACCACCCCGAACAACTTCGTATCATCCGCAAATTTAGCCACTTCACTGCTTACTCCCAACTCCTTCTTTCTGCAGCTTGAATTGGTACATTCCAGACCCAAATTGGTTTATTGCTTTAGCCATCTTGGAACTAAAAGTTCTTTAACAATCCAGCTCTGGTTTAAACAAGTGCTTGGGGGAGACTCTTGTTGAGAAGCGAAAGCTTTATAAATACAAAGCTGAAATGTTCTCTGAAACACTGGGAGTCTGTGAGGTTTTAGTGGCTACGCGTTTCCCCTCCCGTTCTAGTCTTTGCAGAAATCCGTGCCATTGCAGCGGATTCCAGGGCGTAAGGCCTGGCTTCCCTTCTGTCAGGATCCACAGCAAAACAACGAAGTACATGCTTCCAGGAAGGTTTTACTTTTATTGAAAAGCCATAGATGTAATAACATGAACACTGTTAGGAATGGTGGGTTACCTATGCGCATAATAGGATATAGGGCATTCGTATGCACCCCCCCCCCAGCTCTACCCAATTAGATGGACTCCTGCGCGCGGGCATTTGTCTTATTCTCTAACGGCCGCAAAGCTGGGAACGAAAGAAGTTCCCACGAAAGCTAGACACCACCAACCTCTCCAGTAACCTTGGCAGATAAGTGTTACAGCTTTGAAGCAATTAAGCGCATGGGAAGGAATGCACAGCAATTAGAAACACACACCCCACTCATGGCAGCTTCAGCTGACACCTTCCAAAAGAGCGAGAGCAGAGAGCCTGCCGTGGACTGTGTCTCCCCGCTGGTCCCAGGGAGGCAAGGCCCAGATAGTTGGCTTGTGTCGCCATATGCTGTCTCTCTCAGCACAAGCCACCGTTGCGGCCCCTGAGAAGTGACCGTTTGAGAAGACCCGAGGGTGGCTTGCAAGCCAAGCCCTCCCTGCAAACTCCCAGTTCAGAGGCGTGTTTGCATCGGTGAGGGACTGGGCTCACCTAAGCAGAAAGGCTCTTCTAAGAGAAATCCACCTTGTGGGCTTCGACGCGTGGTTCCCCAAGGTAATCCCAAACGGAATGCCGTGGGTGTTTCCTCCGCCATCTCCCGAAGTGCCTGCAGTGTTTTGACAACCAGACTCCTTAGGCACGAGTATGCTTTGCAGCAGACAGCCTCCGATCCCAGCCTTGCCCGATAACAGGACGTGCACTTCATCTTCCAGGTGCGAGGAGCCGGACGAGAAGAGGAGTCACGCCGAGGAGGCAGCTCTCGCAGCAGGGCAGATGACAGACGGAGACCTGCAAGCCAGCCAGGCGGCCTACAATTACAACGCCTGGTACCAGGTGAGCGGGCATCTCTGCCAGCTTGCTCCCTGCCTGAACTTCATCGCACGGTGGTGGGGACCAGCTGCCCTAGAGACAAGTCCCCGTCAGTGTTCCCTCTAAGCTGAGTTGGTGTGAGCCAGCTCAAGTCTTTTTAGCCTCCGGATCAGATATTTTTGTCTTAGCTCGGGAAGGATGGGTCCAGAGTAAGCTAGTTTATGCAGTAGCCAGATCGGTCGCTCACAACTTGAATGCCGGTAGCTCACAAAGTAGAACTTTTGCTCACAAGACTCCACAGCTTAGGAGCATTGGTCCCTGTGGCGGAGCAGCCCAGCGCTGGGTGTGTGCGTGCAGTGTCAAGCCTCAGGCTATTCCAATTACCTCCTTTGCAGTGTTAAGGATTACTTGGATGGGGGGGGGGGAAGCATCTATGTCTTCTGGAAGAGCTGTTTTTGCCGTGTGCCTTCACTAACATTTCCTTCTCCCTCCTTCCCTCTAGTACAACTACCCAAATGCATGGAATTACGGACAATATTATCAGTCCTCTTCGACCTGAGCAGAAGACCGGTGTGTCAGCAGAAATGGGCCATGGAAGTAACTTTTTTAAAAAAAAAAACAATAAGGGATGTGAACAAAACTTTCTCGTGCTCCTCCTGTCTCCCTTTGCATGTGCAATGAGCTGATGTCCACAGGGTACACGTGGCAAAACTTTTGTGTGTTCATTGGTATCTTGCTGTACTCTTAGTTGACCAGAACCTCAACCGTTTCCCACCCCTCCTCAAGTTATCAAGAAATTTATACGGAGAAATGTGCCGAGTTAAGTGTCCTGTTGGGAATTTTCAGCAGCAGCAGCTCCCTGACATTTTTTGATAAAGCCCCGGTCAAAGTTTGTCCCGGTGGGGATGGAGAGAGCGACCCCTGGGCTCACGTGTGGCGAATGATGCTCTTTTTGATCTTTCCCCCACAGAGGCCAGGTGCCTACAAACACTTCCAAAATGTCCCTCCTGTCCCATATTTGGTTGTCTGTCAGTTTACAGTGGCCACAACTGAAAGCTGTGAGTTGTTGTTATTAATTTTTTTTTTTTTTAAAGAAGGCATGAAAAGGGGGGAGCTGTGAAATGCCGGCAGGGCCTCCCTTCGGATTGAAATGACTGAAATGAAGTGTCGCTGAAACCATGCCGTGTTTGGGGTGGATTTTTGTATTGAATTTTCATTGTACAAGTTTAGAACTTCGTTTGATTAAAGTGTCTTTTTTAATAAAACCATACTGTGTACACTGCGGCTGCTGCAGAGTGGTTCTTACCGAGGGGGGCCAAGGAAACTACAGCCTCTCCGGATTATCATTCGTGCTCTCTGTGCCCCCCTGCGTAGGGCAGCAAGCCCTTAGAAGGGAGCCTGCTTGCAGAACAAACCACGTTCCCTCTTCTGCCCCCCCCCACCTCCTTACACACCTCTTCTGGATTGAGAGCCAGGATTCAAAATGATCTCAATAGGCCGGAGCAGTGGGCTGAGACAAATAAAATGAATTTCAATAGAGAGAAGTGCAAAGTCCTACACTTAGGTACAAAAATCCAAAGGCACAGATATAGAATGGGAGGGACTTGGCTTGACAGCAGCACATGTGAAAGGGATGTAGGTGTTTTGGTTGATCACAAGCTAAACGTGAGCCTGCAGTGCGATGTGGCTGCGAAGAAAGCGAATGCAATCTTCGGATGCATTAACAGAAGCAATCGTGTCCAGATTGCGGGAGGTGGTAGTTCTGCTCTGTTCTGCTATGGTTTGGCCTCACCTGGAGTCCTGTGTCCAGTTCTGGGCACCACATTTGAGGAAGGATGTTGACAAGCTAGAGCGTGTCCAGAAGAGGGCAATCAGGATGGTGAGAGGGTCGGAATCCAAGTCTTATGAGGAAAGGCTGAAAGAGTTGGGTATGTTTAGCCTGGGAAAGAGAAGGCTTAGAGGGGACACGATTGCAGTCTTCAAGTATCTGAAGGGCTGTCATGTAGACGATGGAGCAGATCTATTCCCTCTTGCTCCAGATCACAAGACTAGATCTAATGGGTGGAAATTACAAGGGAGTCGATATACCGGCTAAATATCAGGAGAAACATCCTAACTGTAAGAGTGGTTGAGCAGTGGAACAGACTGCCTCGGGAGGTGGTGGAGGCTCCTTCGCTGGACGTTTTCAAGCGGAGGCTGGAGGACCCTCTTTCGGGTATGTTGGGCTGTCTTTCGGCTCTGCTCCTGCAGAGTGCAGGGGGTTGGACTAGATGACCTGCAACTGTGAGGTCCCTTCCAACTCTCACATTCTATGATTCTATGATCTCTTCTCCAGCTGCCTTTCGGGGGGGGGATGGTTCCCCCACAGAGGCTGGCCACTATCAAAGTTTAAGGGGGGGGGGGAGGACCTGACCTCAGAGCTTCACTTCAGTCGTGGCGGGGCTTGCTTGAAACTGTCCCCCACTAGACAGAAGGGCAGGGGATCAGGACTCAGGAGAATGATCCTCATGAGACAGAATGAACATTGACATCTTTCCAGAGGGATGAGTTCCACGCCATCTGCAGAATGCCACTGCGCTCTCTTGCCCACCACGCCCCCCCCAAGCTTGGAATAAGAGAAGAAGAGATTGGATTTGTACCCCATGGCCCTTCACTTGGGAGTCTCAGAGCGGCTTACAAACTCCTTTCCCTTCCCCTCCCCACAACAGACACCCTGTGAGCAGTGTTCCCTCTAAGCTGAGTGAGTGTGAGCTAGCTCACAGTTTTTTAGCCTCCGGCTCACACATTTATGTCTTGGCTCAGAGAGGAGGGCTCCGGAGCCAACTAATTTATACAGAAGCCAAATTGCTCACAACTTGAACGCCCGTAGCTCACAAAGTAGAATATTTGCTCACAAGACTCCACAGCTAAGAAGGAGGTGGGGCTGAGAGAGCTCTTTCAAGGACAGCGCTGCCAGAACTTTGGCTTGTCCAAGGTCACGCCAGCAGCTGCAAGTGGAGGAGTGGGGAATCAAACCCGGTTCTCCCAGATTAGAGTCCGCGCGCTCCTAACCACTGCACCAAACTGGCTCAATATTGCGATCAACTAGGCCGCCTTCTCAAACGCCTGGGCCCTGCAAAGACAGGCAGATGGTAAAGAAGGGCTGCCCCCAACTTCAGGGCCTTAGTACCAGTTTCCTGGTCCTTTTTGCATCAGCATTCACCACTTTTGGGGAGAAAATGGATGAGGCCTTTGTCAGGCAGGGGATATTATTGGGTTTCCAAAGACAGAATTTCCTCTGGTGTCAGAGAATCAGGTCTCCTCAGCATCCGGGCTTGTAGTTCCACCCCCCTCAACAGTGCTTCCTTTTTTAGTCCCCTTTTGTGAAACAAGGAGGGAGATAATGTGTTCTTCTGACAGCCCTCCCTACCCCACCTCAGAATTTCAAAGGTGCCCACAGCCACCAAAAAGCTGGGGACCCCTTCTACACCATCCTTCATTTTTCCTCTGACGCGCCATTTAAACGGTGTTCCAGGCACCGGGACCGCAAGGACCCCGCCCTGCCCACGACGAGCAGACCTCAGGAACAGCATCACACCAGGCAGTGGGACTTCCTGCAGGGGAGACTTTTTATGACATTCGGTAGAACAAAGCAGCAACAAAAGGCAGACCCCCCCCCCCCCCCCAGGAAGTCTTCAGACTGGCTTTGTAGCAACTGGATCGGGGGATCACAAGGCCACCATAGTATTCCCTGGACACAAATTGTCACAGCCGTCCAGTCTTGGAAGAAGAAGAGAGTCCCGTCATTCAATATCCACCAATTCGACTTCGAAAAAAAGTTTTGCATTTGGTGGAATCCTGAAAGGGGGGGGGGAGTTAAGGAATTTTCCATCAGCACAGCGGGCACCCTTTGCCTCCCCCTGCCCCCCCTTGAAGCCAAGATCTCGGGAAGACACAAGAAGAGAAGAGGAGGCTGGATTTATACCCCGCCCTTGAGCGGTTTACAGTCTCCTTTCCCTTCCCCTCCCCACAACAGACACCCTCTGTGAGGTAGGCGGGGCTGAGAGAGCTTGGACAGAAATGGCTCTTTTTCCAAGAACAGCTCTTGTCAGAACTACGGCTTGCCCAAGGTCATCCAGCAGCTGCAGGTAGAGGCGTGGGGAATCAAACCCGGTTCTCCCAGATTACAGTCCGCGCACTTAACCACGACACCAAACTGGCTGCCTTCTGTCGAATCAGACCCTCAGTCCCTCAAGGTCAGTACTCTCTACTCAGACTGGCAGCGGGTCTCAGGCAGAGGTCTTTTGCATCACCTCCTGCTTGGTTCTTTTAACTGGAGATGCCGGGGATTGAACCAGGGACCTTCTGCATACTGAGTAGACGCTCTTTCACTGAGCCACAGCTCCCCCTCCCCCAAGCACACAGGAAGCTGCCTTAGGACCATGAAGGTCAGTACTGTGTACTCAAGAAGAAGAAGAAGAAGAGATTGGATTTATACCCCGCCCTTCACTTGGAGTCTCAGAGCGGCTTACAAACTCCTTTCCCTTCCCCTCCCCACAACAGACACCCTGTGAGGTGGGTGGGGCTGAGAGAGCTCTGACACAAATGGCCCTTTTTCAAGGACAGCTGTGCCAGAGCTTGTGACTGACCCAAGGTCACATCAGCGGGTGCAAGTGGAGGAGTGGGGAATCGAACCCGGTTCTCCCAGATTAGAGTCCGCACACTTAACCACTACACCAAACTGGCTCAAGACTGGCAGCGGCTCTCCAGGGTCTCAGGCGGAGGTCTTTCATACCACCTCCTGCCTGGTCCTTTTTAACTGGAGATGCTGCCGGGGATTGAACCTGGGACCTTCTGCATGCCAAGCAGAAGCTCTTCCACTGAGCCACGGCCCCTCTTGACAGCTCTCCAGGGTCTCAGGCGGAGGTCTTCCCCATCACCTCCTGCCTGGTCCTTTATAACTGGAGATGCTGCCGGGGACTGAACCTGGAACCTTCTGCATGCCAAGCAGAGGCTCTGCCACTGAGCCACAGCCCCTCTTTACAGCTCTCCAGGGTCTCAGGCGGAGGTCTTTCCCATCCCCTCCTGCCTGGTCCTTTTTAACTGGAGATGCTGCTGGGGACTGAACCTGGAACCTTCTGCATGCCAAGCAGAGGCTCTGCCACTGAGCCACAGCCCCTCTTTACAGCTCTCCAGGGTCTCAGGCGGAGGTCTTTCCCATCCCCTCCTGCCTGGTCCTTTTTAACTGGAGATGCTGCTGGGGACTGAACCTGGGGCCTCCTGCATGCCGAGCAGAGGCTCTTCCCGAGCCACACGCCTCCCCTTGGTTCTGTCTCCCGAAAGTGATTTCCGTTAAGGATACTTGGCGTCTGGTTGCCCTTTCTTCCCGTAAGCCCATTCGGGTTCGATTTCCAGCTGAGCCTTCTCTCCTTTGCTCATGGTCAGCAGAGCTTCATCCCACTGGGGGGGGGGGGGGGAGAAAAAAAACCACAAGAAGAGCCTGAGATCGGGGCAGGGCCCCCCCCCCCCGGCGGACGGGGCTTTGTGCAAACCTGGGGACAGGAGCAAGGGCCTTTTGCTGCCCCACAGTTAAGGAAGCCCTTTGTCAAAGCTTTGCCGGGGCAGACCTCAGCACCTTCCGCCAGCAGGCCAAGACCTTTGTCTCGATCAGCATGAAGCTGCCTCGGACCCTGTTCTGGAAGCGACGTTATGACTTTCCAGAGCAGCTGCCCTGTTCATCCGTCGCAGCAGACACAGGCAGGGATCTGTGGCACCTTTCCTTACTCTAGCACAAGGTCCCACCCACTAGAGCCCAGCTCCTCTTGACCACTGTGGGGGAGGAGGTGGGGGAGGGCACAGGCGTTAGCAGCTGCCCGGGAAAAGGCACGACCAGCAGGGGAAAAGAGTCGAGAGAGTGACAGGCGGTGCTCTGGCCGCACCTGCCCCCGCAGCATACTCACGCCTCGGATCACTTTTCCCACACCGACTTTGAAGCTCAGCGGCTTCGACGCTTTCTTCTTCTTGGAACCTGAAAAGGAGAGTTTGCTCTTGAGTGTGTCCAGATGAAGCCCACGGGGTGAAACTGCCTGGCGCTCCTCTCGCTCCGGCCTCCGCCCACTCGGATCCAAGCGGTGGCCAGAGAAGCAGGCAGCCATGCCTGTCACTTTCCCCAAAGGGCTCCCCCAGGTTCTCTCGGTGCCAAAAGTTAGTTTCTGGGTGAAGGCCGAGCCTCCGGCACAGACCAATTCCGTTTACTGCATTTGGTTTCAAAAGGAATCCTGGTCGTACCCTCTTTTGTGAGCTTGGTGGGTACAAACCCACACCTTTGGGGCAAACCCAGCTGAAATGCAAGGGCGCTGCTGCCCAAACCCCGGTCATCTCAGTGGGCCTTGCACTAGATTATTAGGCTGACGGTTCCGCCTTCACTCTGCCCACCGCTGATGTTGAGAGAGTGAAACTGTGTGCAGTTCTGGTCACCACACCTCAAAAAGGATATTATAGCTTTGGAAAAAGTACAGAAAAGGGCAACTCGAATGATCAAAGGGTTGGAACACTTTCCCTACGAGGAAAAGTTAAAGCGCTTAGGGCTCTTTAGCTTGGAGAAAAGACGACTGAAGGGTGACATGATCGAGGTTTATAAGATCATGCATGGGATAGAGCAGGTAGAGAAAGAGGTACTTTCCCCCCTTTCTCACAATACAAGAACTTGTGGGCACTCCATGAAATTGCTGAGCGGTCGGGTGAGAACGGATAAAAGGAAGTCCTTCTTCACCCAAAGAGTGATGAACACTTGGAATTCACTGCCACAGGAAGGGGTGGCAGCTACAAGCATGGACGGCTTCAAAAGGGAATTAGATAAGCAAATGGAGCAGAGGTCCATCAGTGGCTCTTAGCCACAAGGTATAGATAGGGTCTCCGGGGCAAGGGATGCTCTGTCTTCTTGGTGCTTGGGGGGGGGGGGTTAATAGTGGGAGGGCTTCTAATGTCCTGGCCCCACTGGTGGGCCTCCTGATGGCCCCTGGTATTTCTGGCCACTGTGTGATACAGTGTTGAACTGGATGGGCCTTTAGCCTGATCCAAACATCGGCGTCTCTTATGTTTGGTGTTGTGGTTAAGTGTGTGGACTCTAATCTGGGAGAACCGGGTTTGATTCCCCACTCCTCCTCCACTTGCACCTGGCTGGATGACCTTGGGCAAGCCGTAGTTCTGATAAGAGCTGTCCTTGAAAAAGAGCAGTTTGTGTCAGAGCTCTCTCAGCCCCACCCACCTCACAGGGTGTCTGTTGTGGGGAGGGGGAGGGAAAGGAGTTTGTAAGCCGCTCTGAGACACCTTTGGGTAGTGAAGGGCCATGGGGTATAAATCCAATCTCTTCTTCTTATTATTATGTTCTTATGATTACCGTGCATTTATCCATATCCAGTGGAATGGGCTGCCTAGGGAGGTGCTGAGCTCCCCCTCTCTGGCAGTCTTCAAGCAGCGGCTGGAGAAACCCTTGTCAGGGATGCTCTGGGTTGATCCTGCACTGAGGAGGGGGCTGGACTAGATGGCCTGCAGGGGCCCTCCCAACTCTGTTGTGATTCTAGGATTCTAACCTGGGTCTTTCAGATCCTAGCCCCCCCCCCACTGCTCTAACCACTACACCACACTGACAAACATCACCAACCCTTCCTCCCTTTCAGCTCTATTTCATACCTGAATTTTGCATCCTTTGCTTTGGAGAAGAAGAGATTGGATTTATACCCCGCCCTTCACTACCCGAAGGAGTCTCAGAGCGGCTTACAAACTCCTTTCCCTTCCCCTCCCCACAACAGACACCCTGTGAGGTGGGTGGGGCTGAGAGAGAAGAAGAGATTGGATTTATACCCCATAGCCCTTCACTCCCCAAGGGAGTCTCAGAGCGGCTTACAAACTCATTTCCCTTCCCCACAACAGACGCCTGTGAGGTAGGTGGGGTTGAGAGAGCTCTCTTGAGAAATGCCCTTGAGAGAACAGCTCTGACAGAACTACGGCTTGCCCAAGGTCATCCAGCAGCTGCAAGTGGAGGAGGAGTGGGCGAATCAAACCCGGTTCTCCCAGATCAGAGTCCGCGCACTTAACCACGACACCAAACTGGCTCTCTCAACCAAGTGCTTTCAAGCAACACAGCCTAGGCTAGGGTTGCCAACCTCCAGGCGGTGGCTGGAAATCTCCTGCTATTACAACTGATCTCCACGTGACAGTGATCGGATCCACTGGAGGAGATGGCTGCTTTGGCAGGCGGACTGTATGGCATTACACCCCATTGAGCTTCCTCCCCCTCCTCAAACCCTGGCCTGTTGAGGCCTGTTGAGGTTCCCCCCCCCCCCCCCAATATCCAGATATTTCCTGGCCCAGAGTTGCCTAGGAGCATGGCCTACTTCACAATGTTCCACGTGCAGCCCTTGAACACTCGCAGCTGAATGTGCAGACACATGCCCCAGGAGAGCGAGGAGTTTGCACAAATTCTCTGTGACGCGAGGCTATAATGCTGCACTGGATAAAGAACTGGATAACGAAAGTGGCAAGAACACCAAAAGATCAGGAGCAATTCTTACCAAAGCATTTCTGAGTTCCGGTTCCGGTCAGCTATTTGAAGGACGCTCAGAGATAAGCACTCGGCTTTTTGGCAAGGTTTTTTAAAGTTATTTTATCTCCTACAAGTTTGTTGTGCTCAGCTATTAGCCTTCCTTATAAACTGTGTGTGTTTTAATGAACTGTATTTAGTTGAGCCAAAGATTGGAAAGACTTTTACAGCTTTTTTGTCGGGTTAAGCTTCCTGCTCAGCGTCTAGCTTCTATCGTGCCTTTGAACTTTTTCTCAAATAGCCTCTGAAAGCATTTCTACAGATTGCAGAAGAACACAGTCTGACAGACGCACGGAGGACCAGGAATATGACTAAGAAAGACTACGCTTTTTATCCCTCAAGACACAAGTCCTGCTCTAGAAGAGAGAGGGCGTGGATCACGGCAACAATGGCAGCCAGATTTGCTGGAGGCGGAAATCTTACCCAATACTTTTGCGGATCATAACCCCGCACTTTTGGCGTTTAACACACACACGTACCTTACAAGGTCCCTTGACCTTAAATTATATAGACTGAAGATGGGAGTTGAGCTCACTTCAGTGCTAAACAGCTGACTGGATTCCTCAAGGGCACAGAAGCCACTGAGAATGTCCTCAGAGTAGCCTCCACCGGCGTGAGTCATGCAATGGCGCAGCCTGACGGGACTCCTGTGACTCTCACAACAGCACAGGCAGGGAGGCACTCCTGGTGCAGCAACGGGGCTTGAGTCTGGTCTGCCCGAGCCCTTCCCCTCCCCACGCCCTTAGCGCCTCCGCGCTCTCCAAACACTCACCTGCCTGAATATTCGTATCGAAGACCGTTCCATCTTGCAGCTTTCCCGTATACCAGCAGTGGACAACGTCGCCCTTTTTTGGAAAGTTGACTTTATCCCCCTTCTTCAGGATCGACTTTGTATACCTGGGGGGGCCCTGGGCCAGAACGAGAGCAGAAACACAGCTGGGTGGCCTCCTCCTCTCACCGCCCTAAATCACACCGCCCTCAGCTGTGCTCACAAAAGGGAATTTCCATATCTCTCTCGTCCCTCCGCGGTCTGCCATGCCTCCTGCCCCTGTCACGGCTCAGGTGGGGTCTCACCTGACGCTGCCACCACTCTGGATTTAGGATCCCTTGAGAAGGCCCAGAGCACCCTCCCAAGACCTTCAGACCTCCCTTTAGGCCGAATAACAGGCGTGAGGACCAGGCAGAGTGAAACAAGGAAAAGGTTTATTTTATAGGAGGTCAAACAACAAGGTGCAGAATCATAACAGTAAGTGGGTGAAAAGAAATCAAATGCCCTAACGCGTCTAAATATATACTGTCCCTAGCTCACTATCTCAAGCGGCCTTAGACTACTCAGGATGAGGGTTTTTTCCCCTGCAGCAGCCTTCCTTCTGGCTCTGCCCTCTGGGAAGAAGAACAGCTTCTGCTCTGGCACCAGCCCTTTTGTTCCCCAGCCCTCTTCTTCCCTATTGGTCCATTTTGGCTCCAAAACCTCTCAGGGGCTTCTGGGAGTTGTAGGCCCGGCCTCACCTACTGCTAGCCAGGCCTCCTGGGCCTAGTAGGCCTCTGATGGCACAGCCCGGATCATGGCAGCCCCCCACAATTCTGTTTTCAGGAGTCAGTGGATCCCTGGGAACCACTCTGGGGCGGATGCGTGCCACGGGAGGCGAGGAATATCCAGCAATTGCCTCCCGCACCACGGGGCGAGCCAGCAATCCCAGCACCATCTGCCCCAGCACGGCCAATGGGGAGACCAAGTCAGTACAGGCGCAGGGGATTTTCGCTGCAAAGTGTCCAGGAAACTGGTCCCAGCAGGTCACCTGGCAGTCCAGCGCCTCTGGCAGGTCGGTTCCAAACAGGCATCTCTCTGACCACCCAGAAAAGCTCCCCTGGCCTACACGGCACAGATGCTCTCGCTGCAGAAAAGCACCGTTTCTTTGCTGCTACAGAACAAGCTTTAAAATGAGCTCCAGTCCTTGTTTTGTTGGATTGGCCACGTCTTCCCCTGCTGTTGCTCCAGCTATCTCCCTCGCCTTCTCACAGCCCACAACTCCTCAATATACCAAGAGAGGGCACCTACGGGCACCTACGTCAACCGCCCCAGGCCATTTCCACATCCCACCGGTCAACCAGTGCATTGACAGGAATAGCAGGAAAACCCACAGGAACCATTAGCAAATCGCTTGGCTCTATCTGGCTGCAGGGGTGGATCATCTTTAGTCTGTAGCAGTAGAAAAGAGCCAGAGTCCAGTAGCACCTTAAAGACTAACAAAATTTGTCACAGGGTGTGAGCTTTCGTGAGTCACGGCTCACTTCTTCAGAAACCATCCGAAGTGATCAGTGACGCATGAAAGCCACAAATGTTGTTGGCCTTTAAAGTAGTGCTGGACTCTCACTCTTTTATATTGGTATCCCTGTAAGTCTGAACTACAGCATACTGCAGCAGCTGAACACCAAAGCTGACCACGAAGAGAAAGTGGGAAAACTTGTCTTTGGACAGAATGCAAAAATAGCCAACTTTCAGCAATAGAACGATTAAAGCTACAAATGAAGACATTTCCAAAATCGCTTCCTTCTAGCAACCACGAAGCATGTAGTGTGAGAGCTGCCAAACTGCGGCAACTGCATGATCGTAGACAGAAAAGTGTCATTTTAGGGACCAAATTACGAGAGAAAACACCAGTAATCAGCCCAATAACCCACAGCGACTTGTCATTTTAAGAAAACCCAAGTGAATTTAACCAACTTGTTGGATCAGACGGCACGCACTTCTAGACCAGGTGCCTAGAGGTATACCATTTTTTTCCATTAAAAAAAATAAATAAACCAACAACCCCCCCCATACATTAGTTTTGTATCACTTTTTAAATTTGTTTTTTCAATCCACGGTGAAATAGAACAAAAGCTTAAACATCTGGAATTATAAATCTTTTTTTAAAAAATGCAAGTATACATACACAACTGCATATAATATGCAGACTTCTGAAACAGAATAAACGGTTCCAAAATAGCAGCTAATGCTGCTTTAGCCTGTCTTCCAACCTTTAAACACATGCATTCTGCCAATTTGGCCAATTTCCAGAACCTTTTTATTAATCCACTCCCTTCTGCTACAATCCACTCCCTTCTGCTATAATCGTTTTTGCAACCGTTAACAGGGTAAGTTAATTCTGATTTAGTAATAAACGGTGTCAAGAATGTCTCTGGAGAGACGACATGTACATTTTCTAAATAAATGATGCTAGCACAAACTCAAGACATTCAAGACTTTCTCCACATCACCGCCTCAGGGACCCAGTGGCATGGAGGAGAATGCACTGTGCGAGCTGGGACTTCCATGCACATTTTGCAGTGGGGGAGATTCCAATGCAGCCCCACCTGTTCACCTCCTCTTACCCCAGCCGTGTTGCCACAGTCATCCTGCCCAAAGATCTCAAAGCTTGACCAGAGACCAACCTACCTCACTGATGGCTTCCTCAGGCTTTGCCTCTTTGGGCTTGTCTTCATCAAGCTTGACATTTTTCACCTCCTCCGTCACGTGTTCTGCACTCTCGGTGCCCTTAAAGCTCTACAAAGAAAACATCAATCCGTGAGACAATCAACTCAGGAACTCCAGATAGTACAGAATGCCACAGCCCCGCTGGTGGACCTCCTGGTGGCCCCTGGTGGTTTTGGCCACAGTGTGACACAGAGTGTTGGACTGGGTGGGCCATTGGCCTGATCCGTGGTTTCTGTGATATTCTTATGTCTGGGGCAGTTTTGTTTTTGCATGTGGGTGGGTATACTGGCACTTAGGTTTCACTAGGCCTCGAAGCATTGGAAGAAAATACAGAGCAACAAAAAGGACCTGAAAGTATATACTTAATTTTAAAAGATAAGAGTTTTCATTTATCTGATTCCAGAAAACGGAATCATTTAGCTACATTAGTTTATCTTTATAACCTTTGTGTAAATAATAATTTAATTACTACTAATCTGGTTCTTTACTTCCCCCTACCCACTCACAATAATTGTTTGGATACACTATATTTTTAATATGCTAGTTGTGATAATTTCATGCCAAGTAAAATTGTCCATAGTCCTAAAGTAACAGAATGACTTTCAATCTGGAAAAGAGAGAAAAAAGTGCTAATGTAGCATTTTTTTTTTCAATTTTTCTGAAAATTTCCATGTTTTTCTGGGAAAAAAAACCTGGTTTTTTTTCCGAGCTTCAAAATTTCCAGAAACTTTATATCTCTAGTCTTTATATCAGATATAATGCAGCCTTAGAGAGAGAGAGAGAGAGAGAGAGAGAGAGAGAGAGA
>NW_015176040.1:136776-140827 GCF_001447785.1 Gekko japonicus | reverse complement strand
GAGTGTGGTGGGGAGATGGGGTGTGTGGGTGTGTGTGTGTGTGTGTGTGTGTTTGTTCTGGTCCATAAAGCCCTGTGCCAGCTACTCTGATGAGTAACAATTCTGCAATTCTGGCACTGAACCACTCCCCAGGCCCATTCCCCCCCCCCCAAAAAAAAACCCCAAGGATTTAAGTTGGGACCTCCTGCCCACAAACAATGTTGTCTTCCCCTCAGCTGTGGTTTCATCTCCCAAATTCATTCCAGCAATAGAGCAAGAGTCCCCAACCGTTTAGAGCCTGTGAGGCACCTTTGCAATTCTGACAAAATGTGGTGGGTGCCACCAGAAAATGGCTGCTGCAAGAGGCGGTGACAGAAATGGCGGATACGCCACACCTTCAGACCCAGAGCGAAGATCCCTGTGCTGTGGGGGGCAGCTGACGTGAAAGCAACTTCTAAGGGGGGGAAAATCTGCAGAGCCAAACGAATCTCCAGGAGCCAATTAGATGCCTTGCTGGGCAAAACCCCCACTTTCTAAACCCCCCTGGCTACAGGCACCCCACTGGGGACGCCTGCAATGCAACACAGCAAAGCTGACCTACCTGTGTCTCAAAGAGCTGGTCGTAAGCTGCAATCAGCTGGTCCTTGCTAGCCGTCTTGGCTACATTCTTTATCTGCCCGAGTAACTTGTGCTGTGCAAGGAACTGGAAGCAAAACCCAGAGAGGGTTAGAGCAACGCCCTCCCCCAAGACACAAACACAAGAGCAAGAGTCCAGGGGCACCTTAAAGGGTGACAAAATTTGAGGCAAGGGGGGAGCTTGCATGAGTCTAACCGAATGGGTGGAAATGACAAGGGAGTCGTTACCGGCTAAATATCAGGAGAAACTTCCCTGTCAGAGTGGTTGAGCAGTGGGACAGACTGCCTCGGGAGGTGGCGGATGCTCCTTCGCTGGACGTTTTCAAGCGGAGGCTGGACGACCATCTTTCGGGTATGTTGTAGGGCTCTCTTTCGGCTATGCTCCTGCAGAGTGCAGGGGGCTGGGCTAGATGACCTGCAAGGTCCCTTCCAACTCTTAACATTCTGTGATTCTATGAGTCAGGGCTCACTTCTGCAGATCTGAATAAAGTGAGCAGTGTCTCTCACAAGCTCCTTCCTCTGCCACATATTTTGTCAGTCTTTAAGGTGCTGCTGGACTCTTGGTCATTTCTACTGCTACAGGCAGACTAACAGGGCCGCCCGTCTTGATCTATGTGATCTATGAGCAGGGACTCATGAAAGCTCCTCCACTGCCACAACTTTTGCCAGTCCTTAGGGAGTCAGTGGACTCTGGCTCTTTTCTACTGCGGCAGACAGACTAACAGGGCCCAACTATCTTAAACCTTCGACAACATACGGCCACCCATCTTAAACACAGAGAAGATTCACTTCTTCTGCAAAGTTGTCGGGGGAATGGAAGGTGGCAGCCGCATTCACACATCCAAAGAAACCTTGGCTTGCCCATGAGGACTACACAGGCCTCCTGCGCATGCCTCCCCCCCCCGAATCGCGCTCCAGTCTCTGCAAGCGCGTCTGAATGCTCGCAGGCACCCGTGGCTAGCCCGAGTTGGCTTCCTCCTCAGCACAAACCCCGGTCCCTAAACTTGGATCCCAATCCAGGTTTCTGGAAGGGCGGGGGGGAGACTGAGACCCAAGGTCCATTCTTTTCATGGGTGCCTCCGAATGGGAACCGGATTTGAAACCTCCCCGAATAAGGAAGTCCTGAGCCGTTCTCCCCGCCTAAGAGGAGAGGGCAGGGTTGCTAACCTCCAGGTGAGGCCTGGGAATCTCCCTCTTTTAGAAGAAGAAGAGAAGAGATTGGATCTATACCCCACCCTTCACTACCCGAAGGAGTCTCAGAGGGGCTTACGAACTCCTTTCCCTCCCCCTCCCCACAACAGACACCCTGTGAGGTAGGTGGGGCTGAGAGAGCTCTTGACAGAAACTGCTCTTTTTCAAGGACAGCTCTTGTCAGAACTGTGGCTTGCCCAAGGTCATCCAGCCAGGGGCAAGTGGAGGAGGAGTGGGGGAATCAAACCCGGTTCGCCCAGATTAGAGTCCGCACAAAGAAGTCGAAGAGGAGTAGTAGTAGTAGTTTGGATTTATACCCTGCCCTTCACTTAGAGAGCCTCAGAGCGGCTTACAAACTCCTTTCCCTTCCCCTTCCCACAACAGACACCCTGTGAGGTAGGTGGGGCTGAGAGAGCTCTTGACAGAAACTGCTCTTTTTCAAGGACAGCTCTTGTCAGAACTGTGGCTTGCCCAAGGTCATCCAGCCAGGGGCAAGTGGAGGAGTGGGGAATCCAACCCGGTTCTCACAGATTAAAATCTGCGCACTTAACCAGGACACCAAACTGGCTTACAACTGACAGAGAGCGGCTGCCCTGGAGGAAATGGCTGCTTTGGAGGGCGGGCTCTGTGGCATCCTACCATGCGGAGGCCCCTCCCCTCCCCAAACCCCGCCCTCTCCCGGCTCCACCCCCCACAGTCTCCAGGTCTTTCCCAACCCAGACACCACCTGGCCACCCTGGGGGGGGAGAGAGAGGGAGGGAGGGAGAGAGGACAAAACTGTGAGTTGGGTGAAGGTGGAGCATTTCGTGGTGCAGGGCATCTCTCTGAGGAGCTGGTGGTTAGTGGGCCCTTTGCCATACAGGCAACATCTTTGCCCTACAAAGATCACATCTGAAAACAAAGCCAGGTAGTGCTGCCCCTGAGATTCCTCTAAATATTTTTAGAATGTCTAAAGAAAGAAAGGAAGTGCATTTATTGATGATCCAGGGATTGGTAGCTGAGTTGGATCAATGTTCACATTTATGGCTGAGTCATCTATTATGATTAAATATGTCGTGGGCCGCCTGCTCCTGCAGGAAGCGGATGATCTCTCGCTTGGGCAGCGCGTCGCTCCGCAGCTCCTCGGGGCTCCAGGGCCGCGCGGGGGCCGCCATGGCATCGCCGCGCACGCGGACGGACAGAGGGAAAGGGGCGGCCGCGCTTCAAGTTCCCCTCACGCCCGTCCTACGTCCCCCAGCGTCCCGCGCGCGCTCCCGTCCGTAGCCGGCCTTCGCCTGAGTCCCGCGTGGCATCCTGGGTAGTGTAGTCCCTGCCGCATTCCGAGCTCAAGCATGCCGGGTAATGTGGTCCGGGGAGGCCTATGTGAAAAACCGTCTCTCGGTCGCGGACCCTTTTATTAAATAAAATTTAAAAAACGCCTTTCTCATACTGAAGGTGAGCTTCGAGACTGACAATGACGTAAACAGTAAAAGAGTCCAATGGGCGTGTGCACCGACCCCCTAGCCACCCTCCGCACAGCCCTCTGGGAAACGTAGTCCTCTTTGCGATTCCTGTCAGAGCTCCTCTAGGCTGTCCCGGGGCGGGGGGGGGGGGGGTGAGGAGGGCGTGCGTGCACGTGACAGCCCCCTTTTTTTTAAAAAAAAGGCCTTTCTCATACTGAAGGTGAGCTTCGAGACTGACAACGACATAGACACGAAAAGGTTCCAACGAGCGTGCACGGACCCCTAGCCCACCCACCGCACAGCCCTCTGGGAAACGTAGTCCTTCTCTTTGCGATCCCTGTGGGCGCTCCTCTGGGCTGTCCCGGAGGGGAGGATGTGCACGTGACAGCGCCCCCCCTTTCTCATACAGAAGGTGAGCTTAGATACTGACGACGAACTAAACACCGAAAGGTTCCAACGAGCGTGCGCAGAGGTACTCCCCCACCACACCAGCCACCCTCCGCACAGCCCCCTGGGAAACGTAGTCCTT
Source organism: Gekko japonicus (assembly GCF_001447785.1). NCBI lineage: Eukaryota > Metazoa > Chordata > Lepidosauria > Squamata > Gekkonidae > Gekko > Gekko japonicus. The sequence goes on along the minus strand of NW_015176040.1, from coordinate 137,050 downwards.
CTCTTTGCGATTCCTCTCAGGCCTCCTCTGGGCTGTCACGGGGTGTGTGTCTGTGTGCACGTGACAGCGCCCCCTCTCCGCAGCGGGCCAATCGGGGGTGTCCTCGGCCCCGACGGCGGGGGTCGATTGGACGGCGCGTTCACGTGACGCCGCGCGGGCGAGCCAATGAGGGCGCGGCGCGGCGCCATGGCGGGGCTTTCAATGGCGGTCGGGCGCCGGTGAAGGAGGGAGGGATGCGGCCGGCGTCGGCGGGGGGTCCCCGTCAGGCGACGCT
>NW_015176040.1:88169-136687 GCF_001447785.1 Gekko japonicus | reverse complement strand
GGCGGGCGGGTTCGTGGGCGGCCCGGCGGGCGGCCTGTGGCTGTTCCCGGCGGCGGGGTCGGGCGGCGGTCTGGAGGAGCGGGGCTACCAGGTGCGGGCGGCGCGGGCGGCGCTGGAGGCCAACACGCTCCTCTGCCTGCCCACCGGCCTGGGCAAGACGCTGGTGGCCGCCGTCGTCCTCCACAACTTCTACCGCTGGTTCCCCGCCGGCCGCGCCGTCTTCCTGGCGCCCACCAAGCCCCTCGTCGCCCAGCAGCGCGACGCCTGCGCCCGCCTCCTCCGCCTGCCCCGCCGCGCCATGGCCCAGATGACCGGTGCGTGGCCCCGGACCCCCCCCCTCTCTCTCTGCGGGTCCAGATACACCCAGTCATGCACCTGTCAGCCTGGTTGTGTGTGAGCCGGTTGGGTGCAGGGCTCCCCCTCTAAGCCGTGGAGTCTTGTGAGCAAAGATTCCACTTTGTGAGCCAGCGATTTGGCTGCTGCATTAATTTGTTTCCTCTGGAGCAATGCTCCCTCTAAGCCATGGAATCTTGTGAGCAAAAATTCTGCTCTGTGAGCTCCGGGCATTAGAGTTGTGAGCCGGAGCGATTTGGCTGCTGCGTCAATTCGTTTCCTCTGGAGCAATGCTCCCTCTAAGCCGTGGAGTCTTGTGAGCAAAGATTCTACTTTGTGAGCTATGGGCATTAGTGTTGTGAGCCAGAGCAATTTGGCTATACTGCATAAATTAGTTTGCTCTGGAGCCCTCCTTCCTGAGCTGAGACCAAAATGTGTGAGCCGGGGGCTAAAAAACGGTGAGCTGGGTCACACTAACTCATCTTAGAGGTCCCAGGTTCATTCCCCAGCATCTCCAGTTTAAAAGAACCAGGCAGGAGGTGATGGGAAAGACCTCAGCCCGAGACCTTGGGGAGCTGCTGCTGTCAGGCTGGGTTGACAATACTGACCTTGATGGGCCAAGGGTCTGCTTCAGTATAAGCAGCTTCAGATACGCCCATAAAAGTGGGGAGGAGCCATGGCTCAGTGGAAGAGCCTCTGCTTGGCAGGCAGAAGGTCCCAGGTTCAATCCCCGGCAGCATCTCCAGTTAAAAGGACCAGGCAGTAGGTGATGGGAAAGTCCTCTTTCTGAGATCCTGGAGAGCCGCTACCACTCTGAGTAGACAATACAGACTTCGATGGACCAAGGGTCTGATTCAGTATGAGGCAGTTTTATGTGGTTTCTCATAGCGGTTGCACTGGTCCACTTCAAGGCTTTGTTCACTCACAGTGACTGCTTTGGTAAGATAGGAGTTTACTGAAACAAATTATTTCTGAGGGGTCTTAGGCTGCAGTTAAATTGTAACTTTGTTGTTGTAACTTGTAACTTTGTTGTAACTTGACTCCACTGATGGTTGTTGGAACTGCATCCAAAATTCTCTGGCCTCCAACATCTGTGTCTTTCTACCCTTAAACGGATAATGCAAGTTGTAACTACATGACTGGTCATGTTTTGCCATCTATTTCAGGATACTGTTTTTAGCTAGGACATGATGTTTGGTTAGATACAGAGGGACAGCTGAGTGTTTAAAGCAATAATTTTATCTCAACGGTTACTTTTGGAGGCCTGCACTGATGGTTGTTTATGTTCTAGGAGGTACCCAAGTTGCCGATCGGAAAGAGCTCTGGCAGAACAGGAGGGTCTTCTTCCTTACCCCTCAAATAATGGTTAATGATCTTTCCCGTGGAATGTGCCCTGCAGCGGAAGTCAAGTGTCTGGTTATCGATGAGGCCCATAAAGCACTTGGAAATCATGCCTATTGCCAGGTACTATGAACTGTGCAGAACTTAATGCTGTGTCTCTGTCTTGTTGAAGAGGTCTTTTTCTCTCTCAAGTTCTTGATTTATTTAAGTCATGATTTTAAAAAGAAGCGGCAGCATTACAATTGCTTTCCCTTCCTCTTCTTGCAACAAGGCACCTTATGAGGTAGGTGGGGCTGAAAGAGTTCCAAGAGAACTGGGACCGGCTCAAGGTCACCCAGCAGCAGGCTTCATGTTTATTTATTTATTATTAAATTTATACCCTGCCCTTCCCCATGGGGCTCAGGGCAGCTTACATGGCAAGAGAAAAACTTGCTAATAAAACATCAATACTTTAGTACAGTTAAAAAATATAATATACAATTTAAAACCCATTCAAACATTAAAGTTCATGTGGGGGAAGAGTGGGGAATCAAACCCAGTGCTCCAGATTAGAGGTCGCCACTCTTGACCACTACACCACGCTGGCTCAGTGATTTATTTGAAGCAAAATGTCCAGGAGGCATTTTGGGCCTGTGGTGAAATGTGTCGATTTCAGCCTGCTCAGTGCTTCAGTGGATGGCTGTTCTGGAGCTCCCCCCCCCCCCCCCGAGCCTTGCAGGTGTTTACATGACAGTCACATTGTGCGGAAGCTGTTATAAGTGACAAAACCTGACAGATTTGGGACTATCGGGAATCCATTAAGTGGGCCTACTGCAATCACACCAACTCTACATTGAATTTGCTTGTTGACACCCTTCTGTTTCGACTTCAGCTCCATAATCACATCTCTAGAATAAGAAAGGAAATAGCAAGAGAAATATGCTGGGTGTCCGTTGTGCACCACTAGGTGGCTCTGTGAGTCTCACGAGTGCCAGGTGGAAAGCTGGCTGGTACTGATCTTATAAAAGTAATATGTGAAGTTGACCGTGTCACGCAAGACTGCATTCGGGGAACTTCTGTGAACAGCTTATGTATTCTTGAACTTGGTCAGGATCAGTCTGTTTTCCTGATGTTTCTTATTGCCTCCTTTGAGGGTCTTTGAAGAGCTCACAGCTCAATGGTGAAGTGCACAATTATATGAATGTTATCTTACCTGTGCTCTAGGATGATGTAAGTTCTGTGAACTTAGGCAGGTCATGAGAGGGAGGGCAGGAAGGGTTGCCTCAGTGCTTAGTTCTTGTGGCCCTTTCTTACACGCCCAGGGAAATGCTGATGGCCACTTTGGGGTCAGGAAGCAGTTTTATCCAGGCCAGTTTGACCAGGGATCCTGGAGATTTTTTTGTCATCTTCTGGGCATGGAGCAGGGGGTCACCGGGGGTGTGTGGTGGGGGAGGTATTTGTGAGTTTCCTGCATTGTCCAGTGGGTTAGACTAGATGACCCTGGAGGTCCCATCCAGCTCTATGATTCTGTGTATGTGATCCCTCCCGTTCTCTCCTTACAGTATCGCTATACTGTAGGGTAGGCTGAGGGTTGTTGACTGATCCAAGGTCACAATAATAATAATAATAATAGATTGGATTTATACCCCGCCCTTCACTACCCAAAGGTGTCTCAGAGCGGCTTACAAACTCCTTCCCCTTCCCCTCCCCACAACAGACACCCTGTGAGGTAGGTGAGGCTGAGAGAGCTCTGGCAGAAACTGCTCTTTTTCAAGGACAGCTCTTGTCAGAACTACGGCTTGCCCAAGGTCATCCAGCCAGGTGCAAGTGGAGGAGTGGGGGATCAAACCCGGTTCTCCCAGATTAGAGTCCGCGCACTTAGCCACTACACCAAACTGGCTCCCTGTGGCTGTGTGTGGGTATGGCCCCAACTCTCCTCAGTGGAAGTCCAGCGTTTAAATTACTTTCCTGAACGAGGTGCCTGCTGCAGCCTTTGGTATCTTCCGCTGAAAGGTCTTTGAGTAGCAGGAGCGAGAGAAAGCTCTCATTCAGGCTATGGGGAGTTTATGATAATATTGGGCTACATAAAGTCAGCTTCATGCTTTTTAAGCACTTTTGATTTAGTTATTCACATATGCCTGTTATTGTTCATAGCTTGGCATCCTGTGCGTTCTCATTCATGTTTCACCCAGTTTCTATCAGGGTCCTGAATGATCTAATAAAGCAAGATCTGAACTGCTTATATATTAGTGTAGCAATAGCCTTGCCGGTTTGTGTCTTGAATTAGAACTTTGAAGGGGAAAAATGCAACCACATTTGGTGATGAAGCACGTGATTTCCCCACCCTTTAGGTTGTGAAGGAATTGTGCAAATACACCCAGCAGTTCCGTATCCTGGCTCTGAGTGCCACCCCGGGAAGCGACACGAAGGTAAGCAGGGAACCCCTGTGATGCAGGGAACCCCTTTGCTGCAGGGGCCTCTCTTGGCCTCTGTCTCAGTTCAGTAGCTGCCTTTCCCCCCGTCTTGTTTCTGTTTCATTCGGTTTCCATCCATGAGCTGCCTACAGCAGCACGGATGTAATTCAGGAGGTTCTGCTTTTGCCTCCTCCTCCTCATCCATCTGCATTGTGCAGCCAATTCCTCCCTGGGACCACTGCGGAACGTAATGGGGTAGTTAGGAGTGTGTTTCTTTAACATTAGCTTTAATAAAAATTGAATGTAAGCCACCTTGCAGACCTTGAGGCAGAGGTGCAGATATAAAATCAGCAATCTAATAGTTATTCTAAACATACACATTACAGATTGAAAGATTCAAGTCCAGTACTGCCTTAGAGACCAACCCCAAAAATATTTTTTTTTGGGGGGGTGAATAAGCTTTTGAGAGTGTCTGGTTTTTAGTGTGCTAAGATTGCCTTTAAGAACTGCAAGTCGATGGTTAACTGCCTTGTCGTGTCTTCATAGGCTGTGCAGCAAGTGATTTCCAATCTGTTGATTTCACACATTGAACTCTGTTCTGAAGATTCCCCTGAAATTCAGCCTTATTCCTATGAACGACTGGTTGAAAAATGTGTGGTTCCCCTTGGGGAAGAACTGTCTGAAATGCGGGCTGCTTACATCCAGGTGAGTTGGCCAGATGGCTCCATGCGAGAGAGGATGGCGATGGGGGTGGGGTGGGGAGCAGTGTGTAACAATGGCGGAAAAACCAGACAGAGGGTTGGACCTTTTGCGTGAATCCCTGCGTTTATCATCTTGTTGAAGAAGCTCTTCTTATCCAGCTTGGGCAATAAAAGCTCAAGTTTACTTTTGCAACTGTGGCTTTGTTTTGCGGTTTGTTTTGAATTTTGTGAAGAGGTACGTTTGGAGTGGAACAAAGTTCTCTGTTTTGAAAGCAGCAGAAAAACAGAAGTTGGTCCCTTAAAGTGTGAAGGACCGATTGAAGCATAAGCTGTGTGCTAGAGTGCAGTTCATCAGGTACAGTGAACAGGTTCTCTGTCCCTACGTTACTGCTGGTTGAGAATTCACTTCAGTTATCTACCCCGTGGGAGTCTGTGCTTTAATAAATTGGTCTGTAAAGTCTTCCCTTCTTTTTCTGTGATGAGCATTCTGCTTTGGAGATCTGTAATGTGGGAACACCGTCAAGCGTCATTACAGCAGTGTGAATGGTTGTGCAAAGGAACTTGGGACTTCTGACCCTGGGTGGAGGCGAACTGCCATTTGACTACTTTACAATGTGAACTTGCTGCCGGAGGATGTAGTGATGGCCACAGCAATAAACAGCTTTAAAAGGGGATTAGAGAAGTCTATCAATGGCTACTAGCCATGGTGGCTGAGGGAAACCTCCACATTCAGAGGCACTAAACCTCTGAATCCCAGAGCCAGCAGGCAACATCAGGGAAAGGCCTCAGCCTCTATGCTCTCTTGTTGGCCCTCTGGAAGAATGGTTGGCCACTGAGTGAGACAGGACGCTGGACTAGATGGTCTATTGGTCTGATCCAGCAGGGCTCTTCTGATGTTCTTATGAAGGCCTCGGCCTCTCTGCCCTGTTGTTGGCCCTCCAGAGGAACTGGTTGGCCACTCTTGTGTGAGACAGGATGCTGGACTAGATGGACCCCTGGTCTGATCCAGCAGGGCAGTTCTGATGTGCTTATCAGGGGAAGGCCTTGGCCTCTCTGCCCTGTTGTTGGCCCTCCAAAGGAACTAGTTGGCCATTGTCTGAGACCGGACGCTGGACTAGATGGTCTATTGGTCTGATCCAGCAGGGCTCTTCTGATGTTCTTATGACATGTTGGCATTCCAGGTAACCGGTGCTGTAGACTAACAACTGGGCACTGCATGTCCTAATGGAAGGCTGCTGTTTGCAGGAGGGGGAGTGCGACTAGAGCTGCTGCCATCCTTTGCTGCATGGTCCAATCCAAGCCATTTAGCACTTCTCCTTGACGTGGCAGCTTTTGTGGGGGGTCCTTGGATGTACATATTGACGGTGCATCGTTCCTAAGCAGCTAAGATTCTGACAGTCATTCTATATGATGGGGGCAGAATTTATTTTATACTCTGCCTTTCTCTCCTCCTTCAAAACAATTTCATTGCTTTTCAACTACCATCCTGTGTGTGAACGTATTCTTGTTGATCAGAGGAGGCAGCGGCTGCGGGAAACTCATGGTGAAAATTTGACTCTGAGCACTAGAAGGACAAAGGGCTCTGTGTACTGTGTCCAGTTTTGGGCACCACATTTTAGGAAGGATGTTGACAAGCTCGAGCGTGTCCAGAAGAGGGCAACTAGGATGGTGAGAGGGTTGGAATCCAAGTCTTATTACGAGGAAAGGCTGAAAGAGTTGGGTCTGTTTAGCCTGGGAAAAAGAAGGGTTAGAAGGGACATGATTGAACTCTTCAAATATCTGAAGGGCTGTCATGTAGGAGATGGAGCAGATCTATTCTCTCTTGCTCCGGATCGCAAGACTAGATCTACTGGGTGGGAATTACAAGGGAGTCGATACCGGCTAAATACCAGGAGAAACTTCCTAATTGTAAGAGTGGTTGAGCAGTGGAACAGACTGCCTCAGGAGGTGGTGGATGCTCCTTCGCTGGACGTTTCCAAGCGGAGGCTGGACGACCATCTTCCGGGTATGTTGTAGGTATGTAGGACTATCTTTCGGCTGTGCTCCTGCAGAGTGCAGGGGGTTGGACTAGATGACCTGCAAGGTCCCTTCCAACTCTAACATTCTATGATTCTATGGAAGGGCTCTCTTGTGCCCCTGTCTGGCACTCCCAAGAGCCTTACATTCTGTGCCCTGGCAAGGTTGTTTGAGCTGTGGCTTCGAGGGGGCACACGAGTGAGTGCAGGGTGTGCGCAATGGCTGTGGCAAGCGAGTGTGTGTTGGTCAGGGCAGCCTCAGAAACATAGAGGAACAAAGTAGGGTGGAAGCATCTCTCTCCTCGTTTTCCTCTCAACGTTTTGCATCTGTCCTGCAGGCATATCTGCTTTCCTTCTGCAAGGTCTGCGGTCTGCACCTTCCAATGATATGGACATTGACGTTCCCCCACATTTCACAGCGTGCTACTTGGGCAGGGCGGATTTAAGCCATGTGATGCCTTCAGCACAGCCCAACAATGGTGCCCCTCAGCCTTTTCATTGCTTAACTGACCAGACATTAAGACTGAAGGTGAAATAAGAGATTAAAAATTAAGTTTTCTTCCAGGCCAGACACCAATAGCTGCCAAGTGTGGCAATGAAAGAGTTAAGGGCATGATAGGTAGGGCGAACGACTCGGTGGTGGCCCCCTTCCCTTGGTGCCCTCACAGGGTGTTTGTGGTAAGGAGTTTGTAAGCTCCTCTGAGACTCCTCTGAGACTCCTTTGGGTAGTGAAGGGCGGGGTATAAATCCAATCTCTTTTTCTTCTACGAGGTGATCCATTTACGAAACAAGTAAACTGTGGTCAGCTGCAAAACGTAGGGCCCCTTGTAGAGAGAGGCCAGGTCAGATTTCAAGAGCAAGGATGGTCGTGGAACTGGGCAGTCGTGAGACAGGAGGTCTGTGTAAAATCACGAACTGTCCTCTTCAGAAATAGAGGTGTTTGGCAAATATTCTTTCTGGTACTCAAAGTACACAAAAGCTCATATCTGGAATAAACCTCAGTTGGGCTTAGAGGTGGCACTGGACTCAAAATTTGTTCAACTAGAAGCCTTCCTTTCCTTTCCTTTCCTTTCCTTTCCTTTCCTTTCCTTTCCTTTCCTTTCCTTTCCTTTCCTTTCCTTTCTTGAATCCTAGAGTTGGAAGGGGCCATACAGACCATCTAGTCCAACCCCCCTACCCAATACAGGACCAGCCTAAAGCATCTCTGACAAATATTCGTCCAGCCTCTTCTTGAAAGCTGTCAGTGAAGGGGAGCTCACCACCTCCCCAGGCAGCTGATTGCACCTTTGAACCACTCTGACCGTGAAAAAGTTCTCCTAATATCCAGCCGATACCTTCCTGCATTTCATTTAAACCCGTTACTTTGGGTCCTCTCCTCTGCTGCCAACTGGAACAGCTCCTTGCCCTCCTCCAAAGGACAGCCTTTCAAATACTTCAAGAGAGCAATCCTGTCCCCCCCTCAATCTCTTCTTCTCCAAACGAAACCTTCCCAGGGCCCTTAGCCTTTCCTCGTAGGGCTCAGTCTCCAGACCCCTGATCATCCTCATCGCTCTCTTCTGCACCCTCTCGATTTTGCCCACATCCTTTTTGAAGTGAGGCCTCCAGAACTGCACACAGGACTCCAGGTGCGGCCTGACCCAGGCAGTCTACAGAGGGGCCGTGACCTGCGATTTTGATGCTATGGCCCTTTTGATACAACCCAAGACTGAATTTGCCTTTTTGCCACCGGATCACACTTGACTGCTCATATTCAGTTTACAGTCCACCCTTACCCCAAGATCTCTTTCGCACACACCACTCCCCGGAAACGTATCCCCCATCCAGTATTTGTGCTTGACATTGTTGTGGCCCAGATGTAAGACTGTGCATTTATCTTTGTTGAATTGCATCCTGTTTGCAACTGCCCACTTCTCCAGAGTATTCAGGTCTTGTTGAATTTTAACTCTACCTTCTTGGGTGTTTGCTACTTCCAATTTGGTATCATCAGCAAATTTAATGAGTAGCCCTTCTACCCCTTCATTCAGATCATTGATAAACATATTGAAAAGTACCGGGCCCAAAACCGAGCCCTGCGGCACCCCGCTGGACACCTCCCTCCAATCTGATGAAACGCCATTGACCACCCCTCTTTGGGTGCAGTCCTCCAACCAGTTCCCTCTCCACCGAACTGTCCTATAGTCCAGCCCACAGTCTTCCAGTTTGCCCATCAGAATGCCATGGGGAACCTTATCAAAAGCTTTACTGAAATCCGGGTACATCACATCAACAGAGTTCCCACGATCCAGTAAGCTCGTCACACGATCAAAGAAGGAAACCAGGTTGGTCTGACAAGATCTGTTGGGGACAAAACCATGCTGATTTCCCCGGATCACTAAGTGGTCCTTCAGGTGCTTACAGACTGATCCCTTTAAAATCTGCTCTAATATCTTCCCAGCAACAGAAGTCAGACTCACTGGCCTGTAATTTCCCAGGTCCTCCTTCTTCCCTTTCTTAAAGATAGGGATAACATTCGCTCTTCTCCAATACTAATGCTTAATTTAATGTGGACTTTTTTTGTATGCCGTATTACAAACTGTTTGAAAGCAGCAGCTGTAGCATACTCACTTGGCCTGGCTTCAGTCTGTAGCTCTAATGAGACAGGAAATCTAAGTTTCAATTCGGACAGAACTGACACCTAGGTTTTGTGTCTCATCATCAGCGCCGATTTCTCCACTCCCACTACCCCTCTGCCTATTGCACCTAATCCAGTCACACCTGCTGTTGTCATTTGCTTGCTATTGTCATTTGGCACCCGAATTTGCTCCACTTTGCACGATACGAGGACAGAGGAACTCACATCCTAGCTGTATCTGAAGAAGTGAGAAGTGACTCACGAGAGCTCCTCCCCTGCCCCCAGTTCTGTTAGTCTTCAAGATGCTTCTGGACTTCTGCTCTTTGCTACTGCTACAGACAGACTAACATGGCTGCCCGTCTGGATCTTTAGCTTGGAGAAACGACGACTGAGGGGTGACATGATTGAGGTTTATAAGATTATGCATGGGAAAGAGCAGGTAGAGAAAGAGGTACTTTTCTCCCTTTCTCACAATATGAGACCTCGTGGGCACTCCATGAAATTGCTGAGCGATCGGGTTAGAACGGATAAGAGGAAGTCCTTCTTCACCCAAAGAGTGATGAACATGTGGAATTCACTGCCACAGGAAGTGGTGGCAGCTACAAGCATGGACGGCTTCAAAAGGGAATTGGATAAGCCTATGGAGCAGACGTCCATCAGTGGCTATTAGCCACAAGGTATAGATAGGGGCTCTGGGGCAAGTGATACTCTGTTTTCTTTGTGCCTGGGGGGGGCAACAGTGGGAGGGCTTCTAGTGTCCTGGCCCCACTGGTGGACCTCCTGATGGCACCTGGTATTGATTGGCCACTGTGTGATACAGAGTGTTGGACGGGATGGGCCTTTGGCCTGATCCAACATTGGCATCTCTTATGTTCTTATGATCTGCCTTCTTGGAGTTCGCCATATCTCCTAATCCTCTTACACATTCCCATAAACTCCTTCATAACTGTGGGAACGACAATAAGCCTCTTAACAAAATGGCTCAAAGAACTGAGCCCCGAAAGGATTCAAGTAGCCAGGAATGATCCCGGAAGGGATCCTCTGCCCTCTCGGAATTTATGGGATGAGAGGAATCTGGGAAAATGAAGCCGGTCTGTGGGTGTTTATAATAGGGCGCATGCTCAGGAGCTGTGGACAGTCTGGCGCATTAGAACCACGTTCGTAGAACAGTCATTTGGAAAACTGTTTTATTTTGAACATTTCCCTCTTGCTCCTCAACCAGAAAACTAGTTCTCAGGGTGGTTTGCAGTAAACCGTTAAACATCAAAATACAATAAAATGAGCATACTAAAAATAGCAATATAATCCGAGCAAAGAAACACACTTTATCAAACACATAAAGGCATCGACATCGAAAGCCGTAAACAGTGACCAAGGTTGAAATATATGGGCAGCAACAGTTGGAACAGTTAAGCTACAATTAACATCACCAGGGGTCATGTCATAGAAAAAGAGGTGCAGGAGCTCATTAGCATAACCTATTTGCATAGGCCGCACCCCCTGACGTCACCGGAAGTGTGTCAGAAGGAAACACCCACTGCTTAAGCAGGCTCCACTGGACTGTTTTGGATTGCTAGCTATGGGGGGGGGGAGAATGTGCAGATCTGCCCTCGCAGAGGAGGGAGAGCTTGAACCTGAATAAAACTTGGTCTTAAAGGTGCCACTGGACTGTTTTGGACCAGGAGGGTGGGGTGGGGGCTCTGCAACTTACCTGGCTGCTCCTTGCTCTGACTGAGGGCTGCTGGGAGCAGGGGGTGGGGCTTGTTGCATGTGCCCGCCCCCTGGGCTCTTTACTGCCGGAGCTTCCCTCCTGTGCGCTCCTGCAGGAAATGACCCCTGAACATTACAGATAGGGAAAGAAACACCACCTTAAAGCGGAGGTCCCAGCCTGAGAGCACCTTTGGAATCCTGATATAGGGTGCTGGGGGCACAACCACACAATGCCTGCCGAAAGAGGCGGTGCCAGCTGCCGAGCCACGGGGAGTCAGGGTGTGCATAACTCTTCACCGTAGCTCTTCAACATTTCAGGCGGGCCCCGGCCGGGATAGCCCAGGCAAGCCCGCTCTCGGAAGCGAAGCAGGGCCGACCCTGGCAAGTATCTGGATGGGAGACCTCCAAGGGAGACCAGGGCCGGGAGGCGGAGGCAGGCTGTCAAAGCCACCTCTCTGAATGTCCTCGGTGCCCCAGTAGGAGTCGCCAGAGATTGCCATGGCTTCCAGGCATGGGTGCACACAAACACACACACACACACATTTTAGGCAGAAGCTCTGTTTAAGAGGATGCCTTTGAAAATGAACCCATAATTTAAAATGTTTTCTTGCCTGTGTGCATCTCTTCAGCCATGCAGCGAAGGTCTTTGTGCTGCGGTGCACAGCCAGTCAGCTCTCCGCCAGCTAAGCAGGCGTCCTGCCGGGCAAAAGACCCCTCTGACCTCACCCACTTTCTACAAACCCTTGGCAAGCACCAGGGGAGGTGTCCGCGCGTGCCGCGGCACCCCCAGGCACCACACTGGAGACCCTTGGCCTAAAGTCCAGTGTCGTGGTTCAGTGGGCGGACTCTGATCTGGGAGAACCGGCTTTGATTCCCCACTCCTCTTGCACGTGCAGCTGCTGGCATGACCCTGGGCCAGTCACAGTTCTCTCAGAGCTGTTCTCTCAAGGGCAGTTCTCTCAGAGCTCTCTCAGCCCCGCCTGCCTCACAGGGTGTCTGTTGTGGGGAGGGGGAGGAAAAGGAGTCTGTAAGCCGCTCTGAGACACCTTTGGGTAGTGAAGGGCCATGGGGTATAAATCCAATCTCCTCACCCTCCTCCTTTAACGTGGGGCCAAAAAGCCAACAGCTTTGGTTTCTCCCAACCCACGCAACCAGAGGTCCTTGGAGTGGAGATGCCAGAGGTTGAGTTTGGGACCGTCTGTGTGCCTGGCGGACGCTCCACCGCTCTGCCACAGCTCCTCCCTCCCTCCCTCTGGTGTGTCCCATTTTTGCTTTGTCTCCTGTGGAGAAAAGTGCTAGGAATCTTCAAACACTTCTACAGAACTTCAGCAGCAACTTGAAGAAATGGTTTCTGTTAGCAGGCAATAAGTACCTCAGGCTTCCCTTCTTGCGGGATATTATACCCATGCATTCTTAAGTCACTCGCTTTTCAGGTTAGTGGCTGTGTCAAACCCGGTCCTTTCAGCTGGCCTAGTGTGGTCCCAGTTGCACTTCTTCAGTGGGTCAGTAGACAACTCACGCGCCTTCACAGCTCATAGGCGGCCAGTTACGGTCTCTCCAGAAACCACATTTCATTCTGTCGATTAGCGGCCGCTGGATTGGTGTATACTGCAACAACGAAAGTGTCTTGCAAGTACAGATCAGGACTTTCCAGAAGTTCTGCCAGCAGATTTATTTCTCTTGCAATCGAATCTTCATCGGTGACTCCTCTGAAGCCCCTGTCAACATATCTCGCTTTAGACTTACAGCGTCCGAAGAGTCAGCATTATGACAAATAGTGTTATTTCAGTAATTGCAAGAATGGTAGAAAAGAGCCAGAGTCCAGGAGCATCTTAAAGACTAACAAAATCTGTGGCAGGGGAGGAGCTTTCGTGAGTCGCTGCTCACTTCTTCAGACGGAGCTAGAATGTGAGTCCAGCAGTGACTCATGAAAACTCACGCCCTGCCACAAATGTTGTTAACTAAATGCTGTTAGTCTTTAATTTGAAACACTTCTCCTATGAAGAAAGGTTAAAGCGCTTGGGGCTCTTTAGCTTGGAGGAATGACGCCTGAGGGGCAGTGTTTCCTCTAAGCTGAGTTGGTGTGAGCTAGCTCAGTTTTTTAGCCTCCAGCTCAGATTTTTGCCTTCACTCAGGAGGGATGGCCCCAGAGCAAACTGATTTATGCAATAGCCAGATTGCTCGCTCACAACTTTAATGCCAGTATCTCACAAAGTAGAAGTTTTGCTCACAGGACTCCACAGCTTAGAGGGAACATTGCTGAGGGGTATGATTGAGGTTTAGAAGATTATGCATGGGATAGAGCAGGTTGAGAAAGAAATACTTTTCTCCCTTTCTCACAATACAAGAACTCGTGGGCACTCAATGAGATTGCTGAGCAGTCTGGTTAGAACAGATAAAAGGAAGTCCTTCTTCACCCAAAGTGTGATTAACACATGGAACTCACTGCCACAGGAGGTGGTGGCGGCTACAGGCATGGACGGCTTCAAGAGGGAATTAGATAAGCATCCCTTGCCCCAGCCTGAGAGTGGCTATGAGCCACAAGGTATAGACAGGACTTCAGAGGATGGCGGAAAACAGGAGGGCCTGGCGAGATCTTGCCCATGGGGTCGCGAAGAGTCGGACTCGACTGTGCGACTGAACAACAACATAGATAGGAACTCTCGGTCTGGGGCAGGGGATGCTCTGTCTTCTTGGTGCTTGGGGGGGGGGCAACAGTGGGAGGGGGTTTCTAGTGTCCTGGCCCACTGCTGGACCTCCTGAGGGCCCCTGGTATTTTTGGCCACTGTGTGACTCAGAGTGTTGGACTGGAAGGGCCACTGGCCTGATCCAACATTGGCTTCTCTTATGTTCTTAAGTACTATACTGCTCTTGCTATTTCCTACTGCCACATACAGACTTTCACAGCTACCCATCTTGATCTATCTCCTTCCCTCTAAGAGCTCCTTCCTTCTAAGCCTACTGACTTCATGGCTCTGCTTAGGCTTGTGTTGTAAGACATTCCCATTTTACAGATGGACAGCTGAAGGTCGGAGGAGAGACTAATCTCGCTAGATCTTTCCGGGGCCCAGCTGCATCATACACTTTTTGTCTAATCTGACTGGTGGCAAAAATTAATGTGGATCACCATAAACGGTGATAATAATTATTCGCTACCTCGTTTAAGGGGTAACCTTGCAGCAGCAAAATCCATCATATGCAGGTTGGGTTTTTTCGTTTTGTTTTTGGTAGCAGGGTACATGAAGACCTTTTTTTGCTAGAAACTTTGCATCCATGCAGTGGAAATTGTTTTGAGATCTCTGCAGTGACAACTGAGGTTTTGCTAGACATTGGCCACATCTCAAGTTTGTTTCTGAAGCCAACCTATCTCTTTATCATCTTTATTTCTTCATTGTTAAATGCTCAGACACGCAACAAAAGTGAATATAGCAAATGAGATATTCAGGTGGAAGGCTGTGTTTTGAATTCCTCAACACTCTTCATAATGTTAAGAGGAAAGCAGTATATACAGCAGGGGTCCCCGACCTGCGGGCACCTTTGGCCTTCTGACAGTGTGGTGGGCCCAGCCACAAAATGGCTGCTGCAGGAGGCGGAGCTAGCCACAAAATGGGTGCCCTAGCTTCTTCAGTCACGCAGTGAAGATCCTCACGCCGTGGTAGCAGCGGCTGCCAAAGTAATGGTTTTTAGAAATCTGCAAAGTCAATCAAATCTCTGACGGCCTATCAGAAGCCATGTAGGCAAAAGCCCCACCTCGCTCCATCCCCTTTGGCGCCAGGAAAGGTGTTGGCAGGCAGCATGTTGGGGACCCCCAGTTTACTGGGCTGCGATGGTCCTGCTTCCAAGCAACTAGCCCTAGCCTTCAAGTTTCCTGGAGGCCTCTGATCTCGTTACCTGGCGTAAACCACGGCCGGAGGCCATTCTTCAATGACGATGTCAGGGTCACAGGGCTCCGGGGGCTGGTCTTGCAGTTCACCAGGGAGGTAGTATGCCACTGTCACGAGGTTGGTGATATCTGACGTGGATTCACCGGTATGAATTACGGTCACAACAGGAACAGTCATCCCCAGGTACAGCCCTAAGGGAAACAGGCTGTCGTTAGTGGATATCCTGCTGTCGCGGATTAGCTGTTTGTGGTGTTAATAAACCAACCTTTAATGGAATTTCATAGGCTTGCTCAACTCATTTGTTACTATTGATACTGAATGGATACCAATCAAGTAAAAATCTAGCATTTTTAAACCCTTCCTCAGTGGCTTGGGGAACAGAATCTGCCCCTTGCTCTTCTGAAGAAGAGGAGATTGGATTTATACCCCACCCTTCACTACCCAAAGGAGTCTCAGAGCGGCTTACAAACTCCTTTCCCTTCCCCTCCCCACAACAGGCACCCCGTGAGGTAGTGGGGCTGAGAGAGGTCTGACAGATTTTTTTTCGCTCTTTTTCAAGGACAGCTCTGAAAGAACTTGTGACTGACTCAAGGTCACACCAGCAGCTGCATATGGAGGAGTGGGGGAATCAAACCCGGTTCTCCCAGATTAGAGTCCGCGCACTTAACCACTGCACCAGACAGATCTCTGGAGGATAAGGCACCAAAATAAAGCAGGAGTATAGGGGCTTAGGGTTACTTCCATTATTTTAGAAAAAAAGGTACATTTAGAACTGATGGGTATACATCTCTTTCAGCCGTAGTAATGAATGTGCAATAACATTTTTTTAAAAAAACAAACAAACCCAAGGTTGTTACCTGCAGAATTCTGCTCACAAATGTATCTCATGAGCTTCATGAATCCGAGGCACACGCTCTGTTCGTACTGCGGTTCTTTCGCTTTGACGCAGGCCCACTTGCCCTTCCCGTAATGCCGTTTCTCATAGAGCACTTTGCCAAGCTGCATTTTTTTTAAACAACAAAAAAAGCCCCTTGAAATTTGTATGGCTAGGCAGCATTCAATACCATTCAAGCTACTGTCCCGCAATTCCACGTGCGACTAGTTGGGCAATAGCCTGGTTTCAGTCTAAATCAGAGAATACTGCAGAGTCTGAGATGCGGACCTCAGTCTGTTGACGAGGAAAGACCTACATGCCCAGCCTTCTCTTTTGCCTTCAAAGTTGTCCAGTGGTAATGAATTCAGTAGTGTTACAATAACTTTCTCCGTCACACTCAAGAAAATACAACTGTAAAATACTTCAGCTAGGATGGGGGTGCTGTGGGATCCCAAGGACTAGTGTTCCCTCTAAGCTGAGTTAGTGTGAGCTAGCTCAGAGTCTTTTAGCCTTGAGCTCACAGATTTTTGTCTTCGCTCAGGAAGGAGGGCTCCAGAGCAGACTGATCTATCCAGCAGCCAAATCGCTCGCTGACAGCTTTAATGCCAGTAGCTCACAAAGTAGAGTTTTTGCTCACAAGGATCATAGAATGTGAGAGTTGGAAGGGACCTTGCAGGTCATCTAGTCCGACCCCCTGTACTCTGTGGTAGTGTGGCTGAAAGGTAGCTCTACAACATACCCGAAAGAGGGTCGTCCAGCCTCTGCTTGGAAACGTCCAGTGAAGGAGCCTCCACCACCTCCCGAGGCAGACTGTCCCACAGCTTAGAGGGAGCACTGCCGATGACCCGATAAGATACCCAATAATATCAGAATTGGGAATCCTGTTGGAGAGGTGAGGGCAGCTAGGGAGGAGGGAGTGCTCCTTGAAGCTTTAAAGGGACATGATTTTCAGTGGGGAGGCCAGGTCTACTTCCATTGAAAATAACAGCCCTTTGAAACGGAAAGGACAAATGCACCAAAGACCCACTGAGGGGCACTCTAAATAATGGGTAGTAGACCTGGCCTTTGGGCTCCGAAGACCAGGTCTCTTGCCATAGGGAAATTTCTATAACCAGTTCCAGATGTTACTTTTGGGTGACAGCCCACGCCCATTCCACAGCCGATCTTCTGGCTGTTGACTGCACTGCTGGGGGCTCGGGGGCTGCATTTAAGTGTCGGTGTGTAAAGCTTCAGCACCATGATCATAAGAATCTATCTGACAGCTGGCAGCTGCACTGGATTCTGCCGGGTTGGACTTGGCAGAGGCAAGCCAAGTCACACTGATCTGATTGGCTGACCAATGTATATATGTAGATGTGTATCTCTGTACGTTCTCTCTTGGATGATGGATGGCGTCTGGCGGAGCAGTTTGTTGGCGAGCTGTATATATTGTAAATAAATTTCCAGTATATAGTAACCACTGGACTGTCTCCGTGTGGTTGACTATTGGAAAGCCTCTGGTGAGTGGAATGACTGCCGGTGAGTGCAAGTGTGACCGAGGTGCTGGTTCAACTTCTTCAAACGCGCTGCGCGACATTAAGGAGGCTGAGACTGGTGGGTGGGGCCACAGCTACAGTTGGCACCTGGAGATCTCCCACTATTACAATTGATCTGTCCCCCTGGAGAAAATGGCTGTGTCAGCTAGCTGCCACGGAAGACTGTGTATATGAATCCCCCCCCCCCCCGTCTGTTCGGCATCTGCGCATGCCTCCTGTATGGTCTGTGTGTATCGTTGTGTATCATTGGAAAGGTGGACATGGAATTCACTGCCACAGGAGGTGGCGGCAGCTATAAGCATGGACAGCTTCAGGAGGGAATTAGATGAGCATATGGAGCAGAAGTCCATCAGTGGCTCTTAGCCACAGGGTATAGATAGGAACTCTCAGGCTGGGGCAAGGGATGCTCTTTATTCTTGGTGCTTGGGGGGGGGGGGGGGTGACAGTGGGAGGGCTTCTGGTGCCCTGGCCCCACTGCTGGACCTCCTGGGGCACCTGGTGTTTTTGGCCACTGTGTGACCCAGAGTGTTGGACTGGATGGGCCGTTGGCCTGATCCAACATTGGCTTCTCTTATGTTCTTACGGACTCTGTGGCTGAGGTCCCTCCCCTCCCCAAACCCTGCCTTCTCCAGGTTCCACCCTCAAAATCTCCAGGTATTTCCCAACCCAGCCATAGCTCTGCCCAGCACAGGCTCCTCAAGGCGCCACAGGTAGACTGTGGGTTGGATCCAAACTAGCAGAGTGATGTTGGTGAAACAGGCCACCCTCACGGCATCCCACGGGACCCATCAAAGCTCGGCTGCACGGGTTCAACGGACCCTCACTGGGAGGGGGGAAATGGGCAGACATCGCCCTCCCCTCCTCTGGCAACGCAAACACTGTCCCACCCACCTCAATGGCACCTTACGCTCTAGTCTTGTATATCCATAACCAAGGTGCGTGCAACTGCAAGGGTGAATATTCTGCGAATGCTGTTGATTGGTGGGATGTTTTTGAACGTGGCTGCATTCCTAAAGCTTTCCCTCAAACATCTGCAGAAATTAAAAATGCAGTCAGGAGGAGTGGGAGCCTTCTGCTTTCCCCCCTCTAAAATCTTGAAACAGCTGCCTCTGAGCTACTTCCACACCTCCTACCCGTACCCTGACACACTTGTCTACACGTCCATGTTGTACATGTCCAGTGCAAGCCACATTTCTCTATTTAATCCACAGTAGGAATAAAGGCAATGACGTTAGATTTTTAGGTTAAGCTGGTCACAGAACTCGGCTAGAATAACTTTGTTTAGGGGCAGAAGCAAAGCTGTGACGGGTGCCTCTGCCTTTAAAAACTCTCCTCGTTCTCCGCTGCTACTCATTTAGTTTGTTTGAAAATCAGCGACTTGGAAGTGCATTTTTAAGGAAGAAATTACCTTTTCTTTACGGCTCATCACAGTAAACGGCACGCTCTCTCTCTCCTGAGAATGGTTATTTCTCGTCAGCTGCTGGATTGGTTGTGCCATATCTGTAAGACGACTATGAAACGGTTAAAATATCACAGGCATAAACACACCTGGTTTGTGTAAGCGAGAAAAGATTTTTGACCACAGTCCATTAAAAGTTGATGTAAATGCAATTTAAGTCAGTGAGACTTAAGCGAGACCACCCCGAGCACGCCTGGAGAGAACTGTAGAATTGTGCAGTGTGGATGGCTGAGGAAGACTTTTTAAAAAACTGGACTGCCTGTTGAGCTCTGGGCCACTACAGATCGCTTGAAGATCGGTGCTGTTCTCTTTAATCTCTTCTCTGGTGTGGGGAGGGGGCAAGGGAGGAGGGTGCTAAAAGCAAGTCAAGCAAGATTCTCTGGTGTGGTCAGACAGGCAGTCCTCCTTCCAGCTGAATTCTGAGTGGGAAATAAGGCACTGGTTATAATAAACCTGCCACTGGAAGGTGGCGTTGTGATAGAATAAGATGGTTAATTCACTGACGTTGGATGCACACATCATCCTGCAGTTCCTCTGGGGTTCCTTCCAGATGCCTTGGCCAGAGCTGAGAAGTACAAACGAGATTTTACCACTATCCCCTTGAGACCTTAAGGCAGGGGTGTCAAACATGTGGCCCGGGGGCCGGATGAGGCCCCCGGAGGGCTTCTATCAGGCCCACAGTGGAACCAGCGGTCTTCTGCTTCTTCTTCCAGTTCTGCTGCTGCTACATCATCGCAGATTTGCAGCTTACAGAGACACACACCTGAACAGCATACTCAAGATTGCAACAGAACAAACATTTTGACGCAATAATTCAGAGCAAGAGGTGTCAGTTGTCAGACACTGTTAAGTAAGCAAAATATTGCAAGAGTGCTAATGTTTTAAGCATGCTTGCATTTTAAGTAAAAAAAACAACCCAAACCTTTGTGTGTGTGTCCTTTATGTTTATATCTCCACTACCTGGCATTACATTTTATGGCACACATGGCCCGGCCCAACAAGGTCTCATTTATGTCAGATCCTGCCCTCGTAACAAATGAGTTCGACACCCCTGCCTTAAGGTCTAATTAATCGCTGCACCCTCACGGGACAGTTGCACATAGGCGTAATTAAATCTATTCCTCTTCTGTTCTGAAGTTAGAAGATTAAACCGGGTAAACCCAGTCTTGTTTTTTTGAAGGAATGAGTTTGGAATATCAAGGGGGCCTAAACCCCGGAACACCTCTGCAAGAGCTCCAGGTGATGTTTATGCTCAGAAATTCCAGACAGGCATCTGTAAGCGTTTTGTGCAGCCAAAACAACAAGAATTTTGCGGCACCTTAAGGGCTCACACACTTACTATGTAAGCTATAACCCACTTTACTCTGACCTAGGTGGCCCAGGATAGCGCGATCTCAGAAGCTAAGGAGGGCCAGCCCTGGTTAGTACTTGGTTGGGAGCAGCGTTCCCTCTGGGCTGAGTTTGTGTGAGTTAGCTCAGTTTCTTAGCCTCCGGCTCACACATTTTTGTCTTCGCTCAGGAAAGATGGCTCCAGAGGAAACTAATTTATGCAGTAGCCAAATCGCTCGCTCACCACTTTAATGCCAGGAGCTCTCAAAGTGGTATTTTTGCTCCCAAGACTCCACAGCTTAGAGGGAGCATTTGTTGAGAGGCCACCAAGGAAGGCGAGGGGCTCTCTGCAGAGGCAGGCAATGGAAACCCACCTCTGTTCCTCCCTCACCTTGGAAACCCTACGACGCAGGGCCCCTCAACCTTTCTGAACCTGTGGGTGCCACTGGAATTCTGACACAGGGCGGTGGGCGCAACCACAAAACGCCGCAGGACATGAAGCCAGCCGTAAAATGGCTGCTGCAGGAGGCGGAGCTAACACAGAGAAAGCCCAAGTGTGGGAGAGAAGAATACAAGAACTCGAGGGCACTCCGTGAAATTGCTGAACAGTCGGGTTAGAACGCATAAAAGGAAGTCCTTCTTCACCCAAAGAGTGATGAACACATGGAATTCACTGCCACAGGAGGTGGTGGCAGCTACAAACATGGACGGCTTCAAGAGGGAATTGTAGAAACATATGGAGCAGAGGTCCATCGGTGGCTCTTACCCACAAGGTATAGACCGGAACTCTCGGTCTGGGGCAAGGGATGCTCTGTCTTCTTGGTGCTTGAGGGGGGCAGCAGTGGGAGGGCTTCCAGTGTCGTGGCCCCACTGCTGGACCTCCTGATGGCACCTGGTATTTTTGGCCACTGTGTGACAGTGTTGGACTAGATGGGCCATTGGCCTGATCCGACATTGGCTTCTCTTAAGTTCTTATGTTCTAATGGCAATTTAAAAAAAATACAGTGGGGAAGAGGAGTGAGAGAGAATGAAACCAACATAGGCAGCAGCTGCCGCCAAAGACAACAAATTTGGGTAGTCAATTGGAGTCAACTGGGGCAAGGGATGCTCTGTGTTCTTGGGCAGGCAACAGTGGGAGGACGTCTAGTGTCCTGGCCCCACTGCTGGACCTCCTGAGGACACCTGGTATTTTTGGCCACTGTGTGATGGAGTGTTGGACTGAATGAGCCATTGGGGCCCCTACAAGGGGTCACTGTAAGTTGGCTGTAACTCGGTGGCACTTCCTACCACCGGATCTCAAGGTGGATGTGTTCATACATGTGTGTGTGTCTCTCCCCTCCCCCATACCACTGATCATTTCTCTGGAAAACCCATGAGGTGAATTGTCATGGGATCCCCGAGTTGGTTGCGACTCGACGACACACATGACGTTTGCAACTGCTTCAGTCGCAAGCAGTGTTCCCTCTAAGCTGAGCTAGTGTGAGCGAGCTCACAGTTTTTTAGCCTCCGTCTCACACGTTTTTGTCTTAGCTCAGGAAGGCTGGCTCCAGAACAAAGTAATTTACGCAGTAGCCAAATCGCTCGCTCACAACTTTCATGCCTGGAGCTCACAAAGTAGAATTTTTGCTCACAAGAGTCCACAGCTTAGAGGGAGCATTGGTCTCAAGTACGCTGAAGTCAGCTAGTTTTCGTGGGTCCGTTGTGCGGATGGTCTTGCCTTTTGGAATGGACTTGCGCTTTGCAGTCTTATCCCGGGGGGAGCCCCCTCATCCTAGGAAAGCTGGGGTATCCATCATCTTTGAAATGTGGAAGAGGATTTTACAGTGCATCTGATGTAGACTCCTGCAGTAACTCCTGTGACCCCCCCCCCCCTTTGAGAGTGAATGAAATGCTTTAACAAAAAGGTTTTGCTCATTCCAAATGTACAGCATGGCAAGTTTTATGTAAGGTGCTCTGCGTGTGTGCAAAGGGCCATCCAATCACTTCTGACTTATGGTGACCCTCTGAATTAATTATCTCCAAATGTCCTATCATTCACAGCCTTGCAAACTGAGGGCCCTGGTGGCTTCCTTGATTGAGTCCATCATTCTCATGTTGGGTCCGTCTCCTTACCGCCTTCAGCTTCTCCTCACATGACTGTCTTTGAGTCTTGCTTTCTCATAATATGACCAAAGTAAGATAGCTTCAGTCTGGTAATTTTGGCTTCCAGGGAGAGTTCAGGCTTGATTTCATCCAGAACGCACTTATTTGTCTTTCTGGCAGTCTGTGGTATCCATAGAACTCTCCTCCATCCATAGAACTCTCTTCCAACACCGTATTTCCAATGGATCAAAGTTCTTCCTGTCAGTTTTCTTCATTGTCCAACTTTTGCACCCATACATAGTAATGGGGAATAGTGTGATATGAATTATCTTGGCTGCCAGCAGCACATCCTTACATGGCCCCTTCCAACTCTGTGATTCAAGAATCTTTTCTAGGTCGTTCATGGCTGCCCTTCTCAGTCTCCTGATTTCTTGGTGGGTTGATGATCGAACCAAGGAAACAATTTCAATTTCTTCATTGTCAGCCTTAAAGTTGTGCAGTTCCTCAGTCATTACTTTTACCTTCTCGATGTTCAGGTGTAATCCTACTTTTGGCACTTTCTGCTCTAACCTTCATCAATGAAGATACTCTATAGTAAATCCATACTCTATAGATACCCTATAGAGTAAAAATACTCTACAACGTTAGATCATGCCTGTGAATATTGTAGACATACACAGCATATTTTCTCGGCTATGTTTACATGTGAATAATTTTGTCAACCATTAATATCCCTTAATCAATTTGACAGTATTTTATTGTCAGTGTTGTCACTGTAGTAAAGCTTAATTTGCTCTCCAAATATGCTGGGGTGGGAATGTTTCTGACCAAATGCATTTTCTTTTACTTGAAAAGTTCCTAATATTAATGTTTCCCCCCTACCTCTTAGGTGGCAAAAACTAATATATGGGTGAAATTTAGCAGTTTGCAGCATTCTGTCAAGTTTGGGTATAGATCAAGATGAGTAGATGTGTTTGTTTATATCAGTGGAAAAAAGTGAGAGTCCAGTCGCACCTTAAAGACTAACAAAACTTGTTGCAGGGTAGGAGCTTTCATGAGTCACCGAAGACATGAGCAGTGACTCATGGAAGCTCATATACCCTGCTGCAAAGTTTGTTAGTCTTTAAGAAATTTGGGTATATATTTGCAATTCCGCTTCTATAAAACGAAAGCATTTATGTTCCATAAATAATGCAAATTGGTGCAGGGTTGTTTTTTTTAATACGGTACAGTCATAATCGATTTGTTGTTAAAGCAGGAAGTACATTTAGACTGATAGCGAAGTAAGTGTTGTCTAGATCCCCTTCCTCAAAACTCACACACACACAGGGCTTCTAAAGTCTCAGGAAACTTGACATCTCTAGTCCCAGTTTCATTTGGGCATTCAATGCCCCCCTCCGCCACTGCCAATGCTGCCCTGTTGGGTCTGCCAGGAATCAGGAATCAGGACCCTGCCTCTTGGGACCTCTTTGTCCAGCAGCTGCCACCCCCACCCCCCTCCTGGCCATCAGTCTGCTCACCCCCTCCCCAATCAGGTGCCACTCCTTGGCTCCAGTTACTCCCTAGTAGGCAGCAGGGGCGGGGGGTGCTGCTGGTGCCCCAAGGCCCTCTCCCCGGCCCCCCTGCTCTCCGAGGTTGTGGGTCAGCCCTGCCACCGCCCTTGGCACGTTTTTTTTTGGGGGGGGGTGATTATTCCAGGCACTTTTCCTTCTTGGCAGCCTAAAATAGTTAATTCACAGCACACACGCCTTTTCTTGTACCCCCCCCCCTACTGGAGGGCAGTCCCGGAGCACCTTTCAAGCCGGGAATCATCAGTGTTCCCTCTAAACTGAGTGAGTGTGAGCCAGCTGACAGTTTCTTAGTCTCTGGCTCACAGATTTCTGCCTCCGCTCAGGAAGGGATGGGGCTCCAGAGCACACTGATGTAATGCAGCAGCCAAATGGCTCGCTCAGAACTGTAACGCCCGCAGCTCCCAAAGTAGGATTTTTGCTCACCGGACTCCACCGCTTAGAGGGAACACTGGCCGGGAGGGGGCGGGGCGGTGGGTTGGAGGGAGCTCTGCCGCTGCTTGGCGCCCGGGGAGCGGCGCCTGGTTCCCCAACAGGGAGCCCGCCGGACAACCGACCCCGCGGCTTCTCTCTCTCCCCCTCCACTCACCGGGCGGGACGTCCACGCGGTGGCCCCGGCCCACCCGCTGCCAGAAGCCGAGCAGCCGCCGCTCCTCCGCCATCCCCTCGTCGTCCCCCTCCGGCTCCCGGGTCCCCTCGGCGGGCGCCTCGCCCAGGCTCTCCAGCTCCTCCAGCGTGATCGCCCCCTCCGCCTCCGCCTCGCCCCCGGCCCCGCTCATCCCGCACCGGCTCCGAGCCTCGCTCTGCATCGCGGCACACCACGCCCGCTCCCGCCGCCGCCGCCGCCGCCCCTTTATATCTCTTGGCCACCACAACGCTCCCTCCGAGCTGTGGAGCCTTGCCAGCAAAGATTCTACTTTGTGAGCTCCCGGCATGGAAGTGGTGAGCCAACACTGGGGGCAAGTCATTCTAGCTGTTGTAGTCAAGTGCCATATCAATGTTCTCTTTGTCATAGTCACTTCTTCCGTTTTTTTTGTTTTAATTTTTTTTATTGAAGCTTATATACATTACATTAAATCATTATACCATCATTTTATCCCCCTCCCTCCGCCCTCCCTCCTTGTAGTATTTTCATATTTTTAACCATGTGCACAGATTCTTCATTCGTATTTGGATATTTGGATTGGCTTCCCCCCTTTCCACCCATTCCTTATATCCCACCCATTTGTTTGTAATCTTTTGACATTTCTCCTCCCATGTCTCTTCAGTAATTATCTGTGCGAATATATCTAATTGTACGCATTCAAAGACATAATTATTCCAATTTTCCATTGTCCATTTGTGCCTATTCCTCCATCCCAATGCTATTACAGCCATCCCGTCTAAAACCATAATTTTATATAACTCCCACTTATTTCTTTCCACTTTTTTGTTTCACTTCTTCCATTTTAAGACCCAAAAGTACTGATAATAAAAAGTTTAAAAAGAAAAAAAATGAAGTGGTGAGCCGAGCCATTTGGCTGCTGCGTATATTAGTTTGCTCCGGAGCCCTCCTTCCTGAGCCAAGGCAAAAATGGGTGAGCCAGAGGCTGGAAAATGGTGAGCTGGCTCACACTGACTCGGCTTAGAGGGAACACTGGTTGTGAGCGAGCCATTTGGCAGCTGCATCAATTAGTTTGCTCTGGAGCCCTCCTTCCTGAGCGAAGAGAACAAATGTGTGAGCCTGAGGCTGGAAAACGGTGAGCTGGCTCACACTCACTCGGCTTAGAGGGAACACTGCTCTTGGGGGGGGCATGCAAACTTTCCCCCTCCTCTGCTGAAATCTTTTGGCAACCCTGCCCTGTTCTCGCTGGGCTCCCCGTTGACATGCTTGCCAGGTCTCCCCCACCGCGGTCCCAGCGCCCCGCAGTCCAGAGAGCCCGCAGCTCCTCAGGAGAGACCCGGCGCAGATCTAACACCTCTCTGAAGGGTCTGTGCGCCTTGCCTGTGGCCGCCCTCCCTTGAGTAGCCGTGCATCTCACGCTGGAATCACTCCTTCAGTGAAGGAACATTGCCTTCTGTCTGTCCTGAACTTGTTACCCCTCAGCGTCATTCAGTGCCCCCCAAGTTCTAGAATTATGGGGAAAGGAGAAAAAGCTTTCCCCGCTTTCTCTCCCCATGCATAATTTTAAAAATCTCTGTCACTTCCTCCCCTTATCAGTCTCATCCCCCCCCCCAACTGCAAATTCCCAGCAAACTTCAGACTTTTCTCCTAGGGAAGGGGCTCCGACCCCCCTCATCGTCTCAGTCGCCCTCCTCTGCACTTTTTCCAGCTCTGCAGTGGTCCTTTTGGAGATACGGTGACCAGAACTGTTGCAAGTATTCCACGTGAGGCGACACCGTAGATCTACACAGGGGAATTACAATATCAGCGGTTTTATTCTCAATCCCTTTCCTAATAATCTCTGACACAGACGTTGCCATTTTCACCACTGCAACAAACAGGACCACGGTGTGTAATAGCCAATGAAACAGTAAATCACCGTGTACAATTAAACAATATTTGTTGGTTTTTATATGCAATGTTGCGAATTCAGTTATTACCAATAACACTACAATATGTGATATAAAGCTTAGCAGTACATACAAAGTAATACAATACTAGTTACAGACAAACGACGGAGTTCTAGTACACTATCCGTTTGCGCGTCCTTCATCAGGTTTGTCATTCTGCAATTATTTCTTCATTAGAATGAAGTGCTGCAAGCCATATTTCAAAATGCTTATACAGTTTTTGACGTACGCGACCACGCTTAGATTCTGGTGACTGGGGAGCTCCTATAGCAAGCTCTAATGTGACTGGGTCTACAGCATATAATAATTGGCTAAGCTTCCCTCAGTGTGGCATAATGTCTCAAAGGAATCTCTTAGCCAATTATTACTTTGTATTACTTTGTACTGCTAAGCTTTATATCACATATTGTAGTGTTATTGGTAATAATTGAATTCGCAACATTGCATATAAAAACCAACAAATATTGTTTAATTGTACACGGTGATTTACTGTTTCACTGATTTTCACCACTGCAGCACCCTGGGTGGACGCTTTCATCGAGTTTTCCGCTACAACCCCAAGAGCTCTTTCAGTCTTACTCTCAACTGGTTCCAGAGCCAGAAGATGCGTATGGGGGGTGGGGGGGTATGTGACCACAGTGGTGGTGAGCACATCGTTATTTATTTACTTTATTATGAATGAGCTGTGATGTAGTGCAAAGTTTCTTAAAGGGATCGTTCTACAAAGGAGGTTAAATGATAATCGATTTTGTTTAAAACCAAATACCTGAGTCAGTTTGGTGTAGTGGTTAAGGGCGCGGACTCTGATCTGGGAGAAACGGGTTTGATTCCCCCACTCCTCCACTTGCGCCTGGCTGGATGACCTTGGGCAAGCCGTAGCTCTGATAAGAGCTGGTCTTGAAAAAGAGCGGTTTCTCTCAGAGCTCTCTCAGCCCCACCTACCTCACGGGGTGTCTGTGGTGGCGAGGGGAAGGGAAAGGAGTTTGTAAGCCACTCTGAGACTCCGAGTGAAGGGCGGGGCATAAATCCAATCTCCTCCTCCTCTTCTTCTTCCTCTTCCTCCTTCCTCTATTCTCTCTTGCTCTAGATTGCAAGACTAGATCTAATGGGTAGAAATTACAAGGGAGTCGTTACCGACTAAATATCAGGAGAGACTTCCTAACTGTAAGGGTAGTTGAGCAGTGGAACAGACTGCCTCGGGAGGTGGTGGAGGCTCCTTCGCTGGACGTTTTCAAGTGGAGGCTGGACGACCATCTTCCGGGTCTGTCGTAGGGCTCTCTTTCGGCTGTGCTCCTGCAGAGTGCCAGGGGGTTGGGCTAGATGACCTGAGAGGTCCCTTCCAGCCCTGACGTTCTATGAT
Organism: Gekko japonicus; assembly: GCF_001447785.1. Classification (NCBI taxonomy): domain Eukaryota; kingdom Metazoa; phylum Chordata; class Lepidosauria; order Squamata; family Gekkonidae; genus Gekko; species Gekko japonicus. The sequence continues at coordinate 108,939 of NW_015176040.1, read as the reverse complement.
TCTAAAAGGGAAGGCAAAATTGTTGCCAGCACCAAGTCATTACCGCCATCTTACAGAGATTTTAAAAAGCTGTGATGCCCCAATCCACTGTGGGCTTCTGGGGCAGGAGGCTTCCCCCCTACCCCAAGTGTTTTCAAGGGCCAAAACAACTGCGTGGTCACCAGCTAGGACTGCCAGGTCCGTTAGACATGCCGGTGGGGTGATGGGGGGGGGTCGTTCCGGGAGCCGGAGGCATCGCCACCCCCACCCCCCACGTGCCGTCACTACCAGACGTGACATCATGTGCTGTGCCTAGAAGAAAAAGAGATTGGGTTTATATCCCGCCCTTCACTCGGAGTCTCAGAGCTTCTAACCATCTCCTTCCCTTTCTCTCCCCACAACAGACACCCTGTGAGGTAGGCGGTGCTGAGAGTTCTTTTGAGGACTGCTCTTGAGACAACAGCTCTGAGAGAACTGTGACTGGCCCAAGGTCACCCAGTTGGCTGCACGTGGAGGAGTGGGGGAATCAAACCCGGTTCTCCCAGATTAGAGTCCACCGCTCTTAACCTGTTACACCAAACTCGCCCTCAAACCATAGAGTTTTGCCCAGAAACCAGAGCGTCGCCCCCCCCCCCCTTGATGGACCAAGAGGGGTCTGGTTCAGTATAAGGCAGCTTCATGGGTTCATGCTTTACAAAGGAGTATCACTGCAGAGCTGAGCGGTATTTAATTAATTCATGTAAAGCATGAGCGAATCTTGAAATAACCTTAATCATGTTAGATACTGGCATTTAGTGTTCTCGCTGTGTTACTTTAAACTTATTGACAGATTCGTAAACATCATGAGACACGTACATCTGCACAGAATGAGGGGGCAGGGGTTGGGAGAGAGAGAAATCAGAGGAACTCATAAGAACATCAGAAGAGCCCTGCTGAATCAGACCAGTGAGGGTCCACCTAGTCCAGCCCCCTGTCTCACGCAGTGGCCAACCAGTTCCTCTGGAGGGCCAAAAGACAGGGCAGAGAGGCCCAGGCCTTCATCAGAACATCCAAAGAGCCCTGCTGGGTTCCTCTAGTCCAGCATCCTGTCTCACACAGTGCCCAACCAGTTCCTCTGGAGGGCCAGCAACAGGGCAGAGAGGCCAAGGCCTTCCCCTGAGAAGAACATCAGAAGAGCCCTGCTGGATCAGACCAGTGAGGGTCCACCTAGTCCAGCCTCCCGTCTCACGCAGTGGCCAACCAGTTCCTCTGGAGGGCCAGCAACAGGGCATAGAGGCCGAGGCCTTCCCCTGAGAAGAACATCAGAAGAGCCCTGCTGGATCAGACCAGTGAGGGTCCATCTAGTCCAGCCTCCTGTCTCACGCAGTGGCCAACCAGTTCCTCCGGAGGGCCAGCAACAGGGCATAGAGGCCGAGGCCTTCCCCTGAGAAGAACATCAGAAGAGCCCTGCTGGATCAGACCAGTGAGGGTCCACCTAGTCCAGCCTCCCGTCTCACGCAGTGGCCAACCAGTTCCTCTGGAGGGCCAGCAACAGGGCATAGAGGCCGAGGCCTTCCCCTGAGAAGAACATCAGAAGAGCCCTGCTGGATCAGACCAGTGAGGGTCCACCTAGTCCAGCCTCCCGTCTCACGCAGTGGCCAACCAGTTCCTCTGGAGGGCCAGCAACAGGGCATAGAGGCCGAGGCCTTCCCCTGAGAAGAACATCAGAAGAGCCCTGCTGGATCAGACCAGTGAGGGTCCACCTAGTCCAGCCTCCCGTCTCACGCAGTGGCCAGTCAGTTCCTCTGGAGGGCCAGCAAGAGGGCATAGAGGCCAAGGCCTTCCCCTGAGAAGAATATCAGAAGAGCCCTGCTGGATCAGACCAGTGAGGGTCCACCTAGTCCAGTCTCCCGTCTCACGCAGTGGCCAACCAGTTCCTCTGGAGGGCCAGCAACAGGGCATAGAGGCCGAGGCCTTCCCCTAAGAAGAACATCAGAAGAGCCCTGCTGGATCAGACCAGTGAGGGTCCACCTAGTCCAGCCTCCCGTCTCACGCAGTGGCCAGCCAGTTCCTCTGGAGGGCCAGCAACAGGGCATAGAGGCCGAGGCCTTCCCCTGAGAAGAACATCAGAAGAGCCCTGCTGGATCAGACCAGTGAGGGTCCACCTAGTCCAGCCTCCCGTCTCACGCAGTGGCCAGCCAGTTCCTCTGGAGGGCCAGCAACAGGGCATAGAGGCCGAGGCCTTCCCCTGAGAAGAACATCAGAAGAGCCCTGCTGGATCAGACCAGTGAGGGTCCACCTAGTCCAGCCTCCCGTCTCACGCAGTGGCCAACCAGTTACTCCGGAGGGCCAGCAACAGGGCATAGAGGCCGAGGCCTTCCCCTGAGAAGTACATCAGAAGAGCCCTGCTGGATCAAAGCAGTGGTCAATCTTGCCCAGCATCCTGTCTCACATGGTGGCCAACCAGTTCCTCTGGGCAGCCAACAACAAGACATAGAGGGTGAGACCTTCCCCGATGCTGTCTCCTTGGCGCTGGGATTCAGAGGTTTACTGCCTTCAGATGTAGAGGTTCCCCTTAGTCCCCGTGGCTAGTAGCCACTGATAGACCTGTCTTCCATGAACCTATCTAACCCCCCTTTAAAGCTCTTTACTCTTGTGGCCATCAGTACATCCTTTGGCAGCAGCGGCGGCAGTACCCGTGTTTGAAGGCTCCCGTGGGAACAAACATTCCTACGGTCGGCCTGTTCCACATGTGAGCTTAGTTGAAAGAGTAAGGACTTTTATTCAGATTTCTCCCCAGAAAAAGACTGGAAATCAGTGTCATAAAAATGTTCCTCATTTTAGGTAGCAGGAAGAATAATGATGGTGAAAAGTGCTGACTTAAAGCTGACCCCTAGTGGGGTTTTCAAGACAAGAGATGTTCTTAGGTGGTTTGCCATTGCCCGGCTCTGCGTAGTGACTTTGCCATTACTCTGTGGTCTCCCATCCAAATGTTGACCAGGGCCAACCCTGCTTAGTTTCGCAGATCGAATGAGATCCAGCTAGTCTGGGCGATCCAGACCAGGGCCAGGAGAACGATAGGTAAAGGTAAAGGTCTCCCTTGCTCGAAAGCCAGTCGAATCCGACTCTAGGGTTGCGGTGCTCATCTCCGTTTCAAAGCCGAAGAGCCAGCGCTGTCCGAAGACGTTTCCGTGGTCATGTGGCCGGCATGACTAAACACCGAGGTGCACGGAACGCTGTGACCTTCCCACCGAAGTGGTACCTATTTATCTACTTGCAAATTCTTGCTTTCGAACTGCTAGGTTGGCAGGAGCTGGAACTAGAGACGGGAGCTCACTCCGTCATGCGGCACCTGGGTCTTGAACTGCTGAACTACTGACCTTCCACAGCCTGCAGTTCAGCATCTTAACCACTTGAGCCACCACGGCTCCATAAGGAGAACGATAGTTTCATGTTATTTAAAGAAGTGTGTTTTAACATAGTCATAAGCAATGTCATGTGTATAAGTGCCATAAAGTTGCAGCTTGATGGATGGTGACCCCAGCAAGGGTCTTCCAAGGCAAGCGAGAGGTTCTTTCTCTGCAGAGTCCCCCATCCAACCCTGCTTAACTTCCGAGAGCTGGTATAGCAGACCCTCTGTGTATGCATTGTTACCGCGTCAGTATTTTGTACGGTCATAAGGCTTGTTTAGTGGGTGGGCTGTAGAAACCAGGCATTTATTTCATTCTCCTCGTCTGAACTCAAGTCAGTTTAGTCCAGACCGTCGACTTTCTGGCCTGTGTGTATTTTTAGCTTGAAACTGGTGCCATAACAATAATAAGATAATGGCTTAAAAGCCCAGAACAATTATTTTAAGATTGTTATGTATTTTTCCTTTAGAAATAAGCAGGAGACTCCCAGAGAAATAAGAGTAAGGACAGTTAGAACGTCTTTTCTAAGTAGGTTATGTTTGTTGAACTTATTAGATTTAGTATTATGTGCCAGGAGACGAGGTGTTCCCGTCTATCTCCATAATCCTGCTTGGGTCTGTTTTGCGGCGGATGATGAGATCAGGTGGTGTTCCAAGCAAGGTGTATCCTGGCCATCTGGTTGTCTTACTTTTGAAAATTAGGTCAAAAGATAGAACAAGAGAAATGAGAAAACTGGAGACCTACATTTCACATTAGAAACAGTCCCCCCCCCCTCTTAAACCCCATCGGTTTGTGATCACATGAACAATGTTATTCAAACAAAGATGGTGCCTGGTATTTTTGGCCCCTGTGTGACAGAGTGCTGGACTGGTTGGGCCATTGGCCTAATCCAACATCGGCTTCTCTTATGTTTTTATGTTCTCACTTCCCCTACCTGTCAAAAGCCAGCAAGCCGTCATGTTTCAGCCCCACCCCCATTAATGACAAAGATGTACCTTGTAGGACTGGGGTACTAGAAGTAATTCTGAACAGTAAACACCACCATATAAATGGTTAAATACTATTGATTAGGGGGGGGGGGGGAGAAACTTCTCAGAGCCAGTTTGGGGTAGTGGTTAAGTGCGCGGACTCTAATCTGGGAGAACCAGGTTTGATTCTTTACTCCTCCACTTGCAGCTGCTGGATGACCTTGGGCAAGCCATAGTTCTGTCAGAGCTCTTCCTGAAAGATCAGTCCTCGAAAGAGCTCTCTCAGCCCCACCTACCTCACAGGGTGTCTGTGGTGGGGAGGGGAAGGGAAAAGAGGTTGTAAGCCGCTCTGAGATTTCTTCAAGTAGTAAAGGGTGGGGTATAAATTCAATCTTCTCCTCCTCCTCCTCCTCTGGGGGAACTGGCTTTGATTCCTCACTCCTCCACTCGCAGCTGCTGGATGACCTTGGGCAAGCCATAGTTCTGTCAGAGCTCTTCCTGAAAGATCAGTCCTCGAAAGAGCGCTCTCAGCCCCACCGACCTCACAGGGTGCTGTTGTGGGGAGGGAGGAGTTTGTGAGCTGCTCTGAAATTCCGAGTGAAGGGCAGGATATAAATCCAATCTCCTCTTCCTCCCCCTCCTCCTTTTTCTTGTGAATTAACTTGTTTTAATTTTGACTCAGTGACCCGGGTAGTCCAGGCTAGCCTGATTTTAGAAGCTAAGCAGGGTCAACTCTGGTCAGTGTCTGGAGGGGAGACCACCAAGGGATAGAAGGGTCACTACGCAGAGGCCGGCCCTGGCAAAACTGCCTCTGAACATCTCTTGCCTTGAAAACCCCACCGGGGGTCTCCAGAAGTACGATGCGACTTGGCGGAAGGAAAAAGAGTCCCCACTACCGTTCAACCAAATGTGTGCTGTTCTTGGCGCGAGAGGCCTCCAGAGGGATCTGGGAAATCTTTATCTCGGGGAACTGATCTGAATCCGGGAGAGGTTCGACCCTTCCACATCTGGGAAACATTAGAATGAAAGCCAGTCTGGTGTCGTGGTTAAGAGTGTCAGACTAGGACCTGGGAGGACCCGCGTTCCAACCCCCACTCGTGCCATGGAAGCTTGCTGGGTGATGTTGGGCCAGTCACACTCTCTCAGCCTAAACTACCTCACAGGGTTGTTGTGAAGGTAAAATGGAGGAGAGGAGAATGATGAAAGCCACTTTGAGTCCTCATTGGGAATGAATGAATGAATGAATGAATGAATGAATGAATGAATGAATGAATGAAGATCCAGTTTGGTGTAGTGGTTAAATGCGCGGACTCTAATCTGGGAGAACCGGGTTTGATTCCCCACTCCTCCACTGGCAGCTGCTGGATGACCTTGGGCAAGCCGTAGTTCCGACAAGAGCTGTCCTTGAAAGGGCAGTTCTGGAAAGAGCTCTCTCAGCCCCACCGACCTCAGAGGGTGTCTGTTGTGGGGAGGGGAAGGGAAAGGAGTTTGTAAGCTGCTCTGAGACTCCGAGTGAAGGGCGGGGTATAAATCTAATCTCCCCTTCTTCTAAATAAATGTTTGTTCCCATATCCCCCCCCCCCGGCTCCTTTTACGAGCAGCAGCTGTTAGGTATGCAAGTTCTGTTCCATAGGTTTCCCAGCAACTCCTTGCTTGTTAAATGCCAAGTCCAGACGTCATCTCCATGCAGATTTATCCTGCCGTAATACTCCTGTGTGGTCCTGCACCGCTTCCTTGTATAGATTTGCTGTAATAAGTGTCTGTCTTATCACCTTTTCTCGTATGCTGTGAATTCCTTGGTGCCCCCATGATTTACTGTTGGTTATTTTAAAATATGGATTGCTTGGCCTTCCCGAAGGTCTCACCGGTGGATGTGAACGTGGGATCACTCTGGTTTTTATTTAAAAAAACGACAACATGCACAACACAACCTCTTACAACACCAAGTTCACGAGGGAAAAAAGAAAACAAAAGCAAGACTTAAGCCGGTCATTTCCCTTGGTCCTTGATATGATAGCAGTCCTACGGTTCTGTAAAGGAGGAGGAAGAGATTGGATTTATACCCCGCACTTCACTCGGAGACAATGGCTAACAAACTCCTTCCCCCTCCCCACAACAGACACCCTGTGAGGCGGGTGGGTCTGAGAGAGCTCTGGCAGAAACTGCTCTTTTTCAAGGACAGCTGTTATCAGAACTAGGGCTTGCCCAAGGACATCCAGCCAGCTGCGAGTGGAGGAGTGGGGAATCAAACCCGGTTCTCCCAGATTGGAGTCCGCGCACTTCACCACTGCACCAAACTGTCTGCTTGGAAGTCAGTTGAACAGTACTGGTTTTGGCTCTGTCTAGTGTTTGCTTCATTCCCGTCCTGCCTTCCTCCCCAGTGGGGACCCGGGGGGGCCTTACATCTTTCTCCCCTCCTCCATTTTGTTGCCACAACGACCCTGTGAGGTAGGCTAAGCTAAGAGCGTGTGCCTGGCCCGAGGTCTTCCAGCGAGCTTCAGTGGCAGAGTCGGGATCTGAACCCAGGTCCTGATCCTTGTCCCAGCCGTTCATCAGGAGAGTTGTCTCTCGATTAGCCAGCAGTGTATCCTTGTCTCCTCCCCTGTTCCCTATAGGTCCCTCCACAGATGTGTAGTGAGGCTTCCTGTAGAAAGAACCCATCTTCCTTAACTGGCTTATGAATTCTAAGCCAGCCATGTGCCCTCTAGGGTTTTCCCCGCTCCTCCTCAGCAGATGAATATATTAAAGTATGCTGTTTTGTTTGTATGATGTCTTAATATTTGATACTATTTAATATTTTTAATGTTTTTATTGTAGTATTATACCGGCGATATGCCCTGTAAGCCGCCCTGAGCCTGTGGGGAGGGCGGGATAAAAATCTAAATAATAAATAAATAAATAAATAAATAAATAAAGTGATCCCCTTTATGTGTGCACATGGCTATGCTACTCTTTACATTGAATGATCTGTCTTTCTTCAGTGGGAAACCCGCTAGGTGCAGACAGAGCGACTTCCATGTTCCGTAGTGCCCAACGCATTGCTGCTGATAGATGAAGGCTTAGGGGAGGTATTCATCAGACTTCTTCCACGTTCTTCTCTTTGCATGCAGGTCCTGGAAGCTTTCGCTGGCCGTCTGATTCGATTCCGGGTTTTGTCCCAACGAGATATTTCTGCTCTTACGAAGTACCAGATAATCCTAGCAAGAGATCAGTTCAGGAAAAACCCTGCCTCCTGCTTCTCGGTAAAAATTGCTCGGCGGCATAATCTTACTGTGGAAGTTTCTTCCCCCCTCCCACCTAATCAATAGTATTTAACCATTTATATAGTGCTGCTTGGTGTTGAAAATTACTTCTAGTATTGTCTCAGTAGTGCCCCAGTCCTACAAAGTACATCTTTGTCATCAATGGGGGTGGGGCTGAAACATGATGGCTTGCGAGCTTGTGAGCCAGTTTGGTGTCGTGGTTAAGTGTGCGGACTCTAATCTGGGAGAACCGGGTTTGATTCCCCACTCCTCCACTTGCACCTGGCTGGGTGAACCTGGGGCAAAACGGAGGCATGGTGCCACCAACGTAGGGAGCTAGTGCTTCTCTGGTGATATGCTGAGGGCCTCGGCAGAGCACAAGTGTGCCTTGCCAGAGGTCCTAGACTCACTCCCCGGCATCTTCAAGTGAAGGATCTTGAGCCGCAGAGCTGAAAGACCTTTCTGCTCGAGACCTAAGAGCTGTTGCCGGTCCAAACACAAAATTCTGCTCCCCCCCTGCAATGATTTGTATAAGGCCAGCTTCGCATGCGATATGTGTCGTAATCCAGCAGCCGATTCTCCTGGAGCCAGAACAGCGGGTACGTCTGCTTTCAGAGGTGACCGAGCCACCTGTAGATGAGAATTGCATTTGTTTTAATCGGGGGTTTGGGATTCTTTTTCCATATTTCATGGAGAAGACCGACAATTCCTCGGGGTGTGTATAAGCCTTGTGTAACTGAATCCCTTGTCTCCTAGGGGGTGCAGCAAGGGATCATAGAAGGCGATTTTGCTCTTTGTATTAGTCTGTATCACGGTTATGAGCTGCTGCTGCAAATGGGGATGCGCTCGTTGTATATCTTCTTATCTGGAATTATGGACGGATCGAAAGGTAAGGGCTGCCTTTGTGAGGAAACCTGCTTCAGGCCTCCCGAGATCAGCTGTTGACGTGTAGAGACTGACCCACGTCTCGGATAGAACACTTCTTTGCGGGTAGCTGGAGACCAATGCTCCCTCTAAGCTGGGGAGTCCTGTGAGGAAAAATTCTACTCTGTGAGCTACTGGCATTAAAGTTGTGAGCGAGCGATTTGGCTGCTGCATACATTAGTTTGCTCTGGAGCCCTCCTCCCTGAGCAAAGACAAAAATGTGTGAGCTGGAGGCTAAAACCCTGTGAGCTAGCTCGCACTGACTCAGCTTAGAGGGGACACTGCTGTAGACCAGCCTGAACATTTGCATTTAGACAAGCACTTGTGTAATCTCTGGAAATCATTGGGCGACATGGAAAATAGAGGTGATGGCTGTAATCTTCCCCTGTGGCTTTTACATAATTTAATGTTTTAGTTAATCAAAGGTATTCGCTCATTGCAGAATCTCAATTCCAGAGCACTTTGGGGAGCTCTTCTATGGGATCTTAAAACCGCAGTGACAAAGTATAGGGGTGTGAGAACTTTATTTAGAGAGGTGGATTAGCTCCTAGAGAGGTGGTGAGCTCCCCTTCAGTGACAGCTTTCAAGAAGAGGCTGGACAAATACTTGTCAGAGATGCTTTAGGCTGGTCCTGCATCGAGCAAGGGGTTGGACTAGATGCTCTGTATGGCCCCTTCCAACTCTATGATTCTATGATTTATGTGATTTGTAGTCCGCCAGTTTGGTGTCGTGGTTAAGTGTGCGGACTCTAATCTGGGAGAACCAGGTTTGATTCCCCACTCCTCCACTGGCACCTGCTGATGTGACATTGGGTCAGTCACAAGCTCGGCCACAACTGTTCCTGAAAGAGCAGTTTGTGTCAGAGTTCTCTCAGCCCCACCCACCTCGCAGGGTGTCTGTTGTGGGGAGGGGAAGGGAAAGGAGATTGTAAGCCACTCTGAGACTCCCTTGGGTAGTGAAGGGCGGTGTATAAATCCAATCTCCTCCTCCTCTTCCTCCTCCTTCTTCTTCTTTCTTACAGGGACTCAAGGCTGATTACACAGAGTGAGTCAATATCATCAGCACAGTGGGACATTCAATAAACAATGCAATACGATTAGTATTGTAGAAGTCTGGAACCAACCAGAAATTTAAAAGACAGAACTTTACACAGGGAGTGATTAAAATGTGAAATTTGCTGCCAGAGGATGTAGTGATGGCCACAGGAATAGACAGCTTTAAACGGAGGTTAGATAGATTCATGGAGGATAAGCCTGTCAATGGCTACTAGCCACGGTGACTGAGGGGAACCTCCACGTTCAGAGAGGCCCCAATTTTCTGAATCCCAGAGCCAGGACGCAAGTCACGCAACATCAGGGGAAAGCCTCGGACTCTATGCCCTGTTGCTGGCCCTCAGGAGTAACTGGCTGCCCACTGTGTGAGAGACAGGATGCTGGACTAGATGGACCATTGGTCTGATCCAGCAGGGCTCTTCTGATGTTCTTATGAAGGCCTCAGCCTCTATGCCCTTTTGTTGGCCCTCCAGAGGAACTGGTTGGCCACTCTGTGAGATAGGATGCTGGACTAGATGGACTATTAGTCTGATCCAGTAGGCCTCTTCTGATGTTCTTATGAAGGCCTCGGCCTCTGTGCCCTGTTGCTGGCCCTCCAGAGGAACTGGTTGGCCACTGTGTGAGACAGGAGGCTGTACTAGGTGGACCCTCACTGGTCTGATCCAGCAGGGCTCTTCTGATGTTCTTAACTGAATCAAAGTATAAGTATTAACATGACTCATTGAATGGAGCAAAAATTACACAGGGGGGATCGTTCTTACAGTATGCTGTACACAGTAGTGTGCATATACTACTGTCCAGTTTAAGCAACAAAAGGCAATATTGTCACAGAAAAGAATGTGATTTTGTATATAGAATAGTCATCACCAAATGGAGAGCTTTTTAAAGAAAAAACCTATTCATCAATATTGTGAGAGTTCTGAGTTTAAAAGGCCTGGCTAGTGCAGCTTGCGTAGGTTTGGAAGCCCGGCGTCTGGTGTTCAAGACCTTTGCCTCTCTTGGGGGGTATATAGGGCAGGACCTCTTGGCAGGTTAATATGGGTCTTATTTTCAGGCAAAAAATAAAATATAAGGTGTTGCTTTCCTGTCAAGGAGGAAGTACTGTCTACTAGTTCTGTATACCAGCTGGAAGAAGAGCCAGTTTGTGTGGCTGTTAATTGTTGAAAATTGGACCATTGGGTATACCAGCCAAACCTTCTTTGCCTAAATAGTTCCGTTCAAGAGAGCACTAATTCTGGCACCCTGGTGGCATGGTGTAATAGTCTCAGGGTTGGGCTGAGATGAGTAGTGGCGGAAGAACCACCACGTATAGAAAGGCAACGTCCTGGCTGCGGGGATGTGTCGGGCTGCCTGCGCTGGGCCAGGGAATTCCTAGAAAGTTTTGGGGCGGAGCTTGAGGGTGCGGCCTGAGGAGGGGAGTGGCCTCAGCAAAGTACGATGCCACCCTCCGGAGCAGTCATCTTCAGGGGGACCAGTCTCAGTCAGCTGGAGATAGTGGTGGCTCCTGGAGCTCTCCAGTTCCCGCCTGGAGGTTGGCAACCCTAGGTGGGTGGGATGGGCACCGAGGGAGTCCTGTGCAAAGGCAAGCTGATTTTAGCTGGATTCGGTGGCAATATCTGGCTTGGGTCTGCTGATCACTGAGTGGCTTCCTTTGGCTCCTGTCAATACCCTGTAGCAACCCAAGCTGCGGTGTTAGGAGAGTCAAGTAACGAATAAATACACACTGCAAGAACCTTTTGTAAATTAACATGTACTGTTTATAACTATCATTCTATAAAGTGCATTGTGTGCTATTATAACATCCTTGTCAGGTACATATATTCAATACATTCAGTATAGCAATAACGTCCATTCATTCAATTTAAGAACTACCAGTCTATCTAGCATCAGTATTTTAAAAGTCAAGTCCCAACAGGAGTTTCCGGAATTACAAGCCCGCTTCTGCTTGCATGAAGTCTTCCAAAAGGGGGGGGGGGGAGCTTTCATTTATAGTTGTGTGGATGCTTATTGCCATTGTGCGGCTAAAATTCATGGATGCAGACTTGAGAACTTACAGGAGTTCGTGAATTTTAGCTGCACAATGTGTCTTTTGTAGGACCGGCTTTTGGAAGACTTCATGCAAGTAGAAGCGGGCTTGTATTTCTAGAAACTCCCGTTGGGGCTTGACTTTTAAAATACTGATGCTAAATTGACTGGTAGTTGTTAAATTGAATTAATGAATCCTGTCAATACCCGTCAAAGACAAGCTTGTTCAGACACGTGTGCCTTCTCAAGTAGCACTAAACTTTTGAAATAATGTCACGTTATGGCTTTGCTTGTGTCTTATTGTCGATGGTCTGTGTAAGGTGGGTGTTAAAGTTGCATCTTTAAACTGGTGTCTCTCTCAAAGGTATGACTCGTGCCAGAAATGAACTAAGGCGCAATGAAGAATTCATGACGTTGTACAGCCAGCTTGAAAACATGTTTGCGGCGGCGGCGGCTGAGACTTTGGCGAATGGCAACAAGAGATCAGGTCGGCCTTTTAAATTTTTTTGTACTCAGAACACATCAATGCTGGAATTGAGTCCAGCAGCATCTTAGAAACCAGCAAGATTGTCGGGGTGTGAACTCTCGAAAGTCAAAGCTCCCATAAGGAGCTCCTACCCTGGAAATCCCGTTGGTCTCTATAGTGCTAATGGACCCCAATCTGGCTGCTCTGCTGCAAACCAGCTCTCTGAAACTGTCTGCCAAAGGATAAGGAACATTGTAAATGTGGGCTGAAATTGCACGTGGGTTCTCTGAGGCTCATGCGCACAGTGCCACTGAGGCAGCGGGACCTCTTGTCCTTGATGTACTAAAATGTTTATATCTTCCTCGTGGTTCAAGGCCGCTTACAAATCATAGTTAAAAGAATCACAGTTTAACATAGACAAAATAAAAGCCCAGGGTACCCCCTTCCCAAAGATCTCTGCAATGTATACCCCATTACAGCTCTGGCAAATAAAATGGCCACTCCTGAGCCCAATTCAAGAACATGGTTTTGTCCTCTAAAGCCCTACACGGCCTGGGACTGGGATATCTGAAGGGCCATCTCCTCCCCCATGTTCATGCCTGGGAATTAAGATCACAGGAAGAGGCCCTCCTGACTGTCTGTCCGCTAACACTGCCGTTCTCTGGAATGTGTGGAGGGGAGATTCTCCCCTCCTCTGCCTGGTACACGAACACGATGCCTCCTGTCTGGGTGGTTATCTGCCTTTGCTTTCCTGACCTTGGAAGGTCCAGCTGCCCTTAACCTGCTGGGAACAAAGGGCTCCTACTCTGCCCGCTTTCTTTTCTGCGTGCACAGTGCTTATTGGCTTCTGCTCGTAACGGGGGGGGGGGGCATTTGGAAACTAGTATAATTCAGGGTGCCCCGCTGCCTTGGGCCATTCCTGACAAAAGAAGTTCACGTGTCATAGTTCTGAACTACCAATAAACAGAATACTTCTTATGAAGCGCTGTGTGGTGTGAGCTGACGATCGAATCCTGACACTGTCCTGCCAATCAAAGTAGTTTGTCTGGTGACTACACAAGAGAGGGCCTTTTTAGTGGCAACCCCACAGACCTCCCGCAGGAAAGTTTATAACAACGAAAGACTCCACCATAGGGTGCCTGCTAGGTTAGTCACTTCCCCATTGTATGTGTGTGGCCTTAGATTAGGAATGGTATCAACTGTATGATGTAAACCGCTCAGAGCCCTTAGGGGGTGAGCAGTATATAAATTGAAGGAATAAATAAATAAATAATAAATTATGGGAGAAACTCCCCATGAAGGTGTGCCTAGCCCCCTCACTGTCAGTCTTCAGGAGGCAGGTGGAAATGGTTTCATTAGCATTATATTTGGTTAAAGCATTCCTAAACTGTTACTTTGAAGCTTGGTTTTATATTTTTAAATGTAACCTATTCTGTGTACTTTGTTATAAATATTGTAAGCTGCCTTGAAAGAAAGGGGGCCGACGAATATTGAAATAAATAAACCAGCAGGAACCCTACCCTGCCTGGGGTGCCCAGCCGAAGGGACATACAAGAAGAGTAGGTTTGCATACCACCTCAAGGGGTATCAAAGCCGCTTACAATCGCCTTCCCTCCCCCTCCCCACAACAGGCACCTTGTGAGGTCGGTGGGGCTGAGAGAGTTCAGAGAGAACTGGGACTGGCCCAAGGTCACCCAGCAAGGCTCCATGTGGAGGAAGAGTGGGGAATCAAACTCAACTCTTCAGATAAGAGTTAGTCGCTCTTAAGAAGAAGAGCCAGCATCGGGTGGTGGTTCAGAGCGGTGGATTCTAATCTGAAGGACTGGGGGGGGGGGTTGATTCCCCAGAAAATAATTGCTTCCTAGCCCCCTCAGTCCTCTAGCGTGAGATTGGCGAGGGGCTTCATAGCTGGTGCCAGTCGTGCCAAACTGACATCCAATTCATTGAGCCTTGTTTCAGTCAAGCAAACCAGGTTCACCTGTACTACGGGTCAGATATTATACAGCTCTTGTTTTCATGGACCTGGCATTGTGTGCAGCACTGAGGTGGACGTGGAGCCACCTGAAAGAGCCACGTTTCCCCTGTGTGTGTGTGTGTGGGGGGGGGTGATGTTAAGTGCCATCAAGTTACGACGACCCTGTAGGGTTTTCAAGGCAAGAGGTTGTTTGCTATTGGCTGCCTCTGCCTCATGACCCTGGAACTTCCTGAGTGGTCTCCCCACCTCCCCACCTGACCCTGCTCAGCTTCTGAAATCTGAAGGGGAGGGGAATTAGCTGCAAGGAATGACAATTCAGCGGTTTAGTTTCAAGTTTCAGTTTAGTTTTAAACAAATGTATTCCTTTATTTTTCTTTTTATCTAAAAAAAGGAATCCTCAAATATATCTGTTTTATTGTTTCTGAGTTTCCTTACTGAGGTACTAAAATATTCATATTGTGAATGGAAATATTTCATGAGTTGGGTGATAAATGTATTTTTAAAAAAACAAACAAACCATGAACTTTTGGGGTTACAGGAAAGGAAAAATTGAAACCGTTCATCTATAGTCACCCAAAGTTAAAGAAATTAGAAGAGGTTGTTGTAGAGCACTTCAAATCCTGGAAGGAACACAAAGGTAGGTCTTAGACGGAACGAAAATGATTTGGTCTGAAACTGTTAAATTGTAGTGTTTTGCAGTCTCCAACCCACATGGTGATGGAAAATTTTTTAAGTGACCTGCATTCTCCTGGCGGGACCTGCATTCTCCTGGCAGGAGCTGGTCCATGGGGTCGCGAAGAGTCGGACTCGACTGTGCGACTGAACAACAACAAAATTCTCCTTCCTAACGCTTTCTGTTTCTGGTGCATTTAAAGTAATCTGTGATCCATTCTTACTTTTCACAGTTTGCTATTCAGATTCCCTTCTCACCTGCTTTGCTAGAGAATTAGATTCGGCTTTTAGTGGTGGAACTGTGGATCAGGGGTAAAGCTTTTAAACTTTTTTTTTTTTGTATGCTGAAGGTCTCATGTTCAATCCCGGCATCTCCAGTTAAAAGGATGAGGTAGCGGGTGATGTGAAAGACCTTCCATCTATCTTGAAATGAAGCAGAGCCCCTAAAGATGGCCTCAGAGGTTATCCCTTGTCAGGCAGGTGGGGCTGAGAGAGTTCTGAGAGAGCTGGGACTGGCCCAAGGTCACCCAGCAGGCTCCGTGCATTCTTTAAGGTGTGCTGGTTCCATGCCTTATAGGGTTTTCAGTGTCAGTACCAGCATTTTGAATTGGACCCCCAAATAAATCAGGAGCCAGTGTAGATGGAACAAGAATGGAATCATAGGGTCGATAGTCTAGCTGCAGTGTTCTGTACCAGTTGTACACTCTTCAAGGGCACCCCCTACGTAGAGCACTTTGCAGTAGTGTAATCTAGATGTCACCAGTGCCTGCACCATAGTGGCAAGATCATTTTTGCCCAGGAAGGGCTGCAGCCGGCTTACCAGCCAAAGATGATCCTGGCCACAACTACCATCTGCTTATCCAACAGGAGGCCTGAGTCAAGCAGCATCCCCGAGCTATGAGCCAGCTGCTTTCGGGAGGAGCGCGGCCACATCCAGAACACGCGACACCTCAATCCCATCCCAAGGCCTCCTGTTCCGATACTGCATGACCAGAAAAGTCCCCAAATGTGCATAATAATGTTAGTTGCCTGTGGACTCTAAGGCCTGCTGTCTTTTACTGAAATTGATAGGCATCAGGGCTTTGCAGCCAGTGCTCTGGATCTCCGCCTTGCAGTGATTTGCTATATTTCCCGCTCTGTTAAACAGACCAGAAGCCCGTCGAAAGCAAGCCGGCCGATACCAGAGTCATGATCTTCTCCTCGTTCCGTGACAGCGTTCATGAAATCGCGGAAATGCTGAGTCGGCACCACCCGGTCGTGAGGGTCATGACTTTTGTGGGGCATTCCACGGGGAAGAGCGCAAAGGGCTTTACGCAGAAGGAGCAGCTCGAGGTAGTGAGATGGAATGACTGGCCAGAGAGCCCTGCTGGCAAAGGGATACGGCACCAGTAGGGTTGTAGAGTGCACTTCCAAAGAATGCCGTAGTGCCCGGCGAATGCCGTCTGTAACACCGTGGCGGCCATTTAGAATGTGGACGGCTTGACGGTCTTTGCTGTGTACGATGTATACACACTGTTGTTGTTGTTTTTTTTTAAAAAAAACACACCAACATTTAGGCCCTGGTTACAGTCAATGTTCCCTCTAAGCTGAGTTAGTGTGAGCTAGCTCACACTAACTCAGCTTAGAGGGAACATTGACTGTAACCAGGGCCTAAATGTTGGTGTGTTTTTTTTAAAAAAAACACACCAACATTTAGGCCCTGGTTACAGTCAATGTTCCCTCTAAGCTGAGTTAGTGTGAGCTAGCTCACACTAACTCAGCTTAGAGGGAACACTGGTTACAATTATACACATTACGGTGGCTGTAGAACCGTCACTGTTGTTCCGACCTGTACTATTGCTGCATTCCTAAAATTTCAAAATTAGTCTCTCCTAAATACCTAAAGCCAAGTTTAAGCATGCAGTGTAAATCCACATAAACTAATATATTAGTCACCCCCAGTATGGTGTCCTGTGGGTTCCACGGTGCTTGCCAGTACATTTCCTGACATCCACACGCTTCTACCCCAAAGCATCTCTTCTCTGAAGGGAAGAAGAAGAAGAGTTGGTTTCTATACCCTGCTTTTCTGTATCCTGAAGAGCCTCCAAGCGGCTTTCCGTCGCCTTCCCTTCCTCTCCCTCCAACAGGCACTTTGTGAGGCAGGTGGGGCTGAGAGCGTTTAGAGAGAACTGGGACTGGTCCCAAGTCACCCAAGCGGACTTCCAGTGGAAGAGGAGTGGGGGAATCAAAATGGGCCCCCCAGATTAGAATCTGCCGCTCTTAACCGCCACACCGAGCTGGCCCTCGGTCTTAGCCACCGTCTGCTTCCTTGAGGTAGGAGGTGCTTCAGAAGAGCCTGGGACGCAGCCTCCCTCGGTGGGTTGGAAGCATCCCCGTGGACACAGCTGCTTGCATCATGGGAGGATGCTTGGCTGGAAACCTTTCAAGATGTTGTTTAAACTTCCTGCGTTTTGTGTTTGTTCCTCGCCTTCCGTCCCACCCCACGGCAACCATTGTGTGGTGGTGCTACTCTCAGTTTTCCAAAAGTGCCCACAGGTTCAACAAGATTGGGGACCCCCTGGGGTAAACTATTACTGTTAGCCACATAGCTCTTTGTGGATGTGTTTAACAGAAACAACAGCTGAGGGGCGACATGATCGAGGTTTATAAGATTATGCACGGGATAGAGCCGGTCGAGAAAGAGGTACTTCTCTCCCTTACTCACAATACGAGAACTCGTGGGCACTCCATGAAATTGCTGAGCAGTCGGGTTAAAACGGATAAAAGGAAGTACCTCTTTGCCCAAAGAGTGATTATCACATGGAATTCACTGCCACAGGAGGTGGTGGAGGCTACAAGCATGGTTTGCTTCAAGAGGGAATTGTATAAGCATATGGAGCAGAGGTCCCTCAATGGCCATTAGCCACAAGGTACAGATAGGAACGCTCGGTCGGGGGCAAGGGATGCTCTGTCTTCTTGGTGCTTGAGGACGGCAACAGTGGGGGGGGGGCTCCTAGTGTCCCGGCCCCACTGCTGGACCTCCTGACGGCACCTGGTATTTTTGGCCACTGTGTGACAGAGTGTTGAACTGGATGGGCCATTGGCCTGATCCAACATTGGCTTCTCTCTTATGTTCTTATGGATCATCATGGGCCACATTACTGTACTATTAGTGTAGGGCAGGGGTCCTCAACCTTTTTAAGCCAGTGGGCACCTTTGAGATTCTGACGCAAGGTGGTGGACGCATTCACAAAATGGCCACCACAGGAGGTGGGGCCAAGCACAGGATATTGGGGAGTGAGGTCATGCTTAATTCCAATAGTAACTCTTCAGCATTTCCAGTGTGGCAAGAATGTTGTGGTGAGTGACAAGCAGCTCTTTAAAAATCTGTGCATCCAATCAGAAGCCCTGCTGGGCAAAAGCCCCACGTGGCCCCTCCCACTTCCTAAAAACATTGGATGGGCACAAGGGAAGGTGTCAGTGGGCACCAATGCACCTGTAGGCACCACACTGGGGGACCCCTGCTGTAGTGGGAAAATAACTGCAGAGATAGGGATGGGCACAAACCGAACCATGAAGCAAAATTTGTCTCTAGTTTTGCCCTGTTTGTGGTTCGCGAACCCAAGTTCATGTTGGGTCTAGCGTCACAAACTTCCATGAACTTTTAAAGCAGTTTGTGCCAGTTTGTGGATGGAGCAGAAAGCAGGGGTTTAAAGGGTCTCCCACCAGAAGCTGCAAAAACAGCTGAGCGGCAAGGAGCAAGCTGTTCCCCCTCACTCAGCTGTTTTTCAGGTTTTCTGCAAACCTCGCTGAAAGGGATTGTGCTCCCTTTCAACATGGTACGCAGGGCCACAAACTGGTTTGGTTCGCGACAAGCTTCCCGATTCAGTTTGTGGTTCAGCCACGAACTTCACTTTTCCTCCCAGTTTGTGCCCATCCTTACACATAGAATGAACACACAGTGGAAGAAATTTCTGTAAAGCAAAATTTCAAATGATTCAGTCTAGTTTGGTGTAGTGGTGTCCGATCCCACAGCTATCAATCCAATACACATTTGAAGCAAAGTAATATTTATTGAAGCTATGATGATTCTGGAACAAGTGCACTGTTTAGAATAACCCCAACAGTCAGGGCAAGGATAATAAAGCAATTTCATAAAAGCAATAACCAATGGACATGGTTCCCGCTCCTGCGGTTATGCTGTCAGATTCGCGCCTAAAGCCTGTGAAAGAAACAGTTTTTTAAATGATAAACAATTATGCTCATCTCACACTCTTGTTCATTATGGACTAAGCGAAGCCGACTCGCCACCACCTGTGACCTTGCAGATTACGATAGTTCAAAGCAGCCTTAGCGTACAGGAAAAGGAATGCCTGATACCATGAGACCGGAAAGTGTTCTCTGCAGCCGAGCAAAGGGGGGAAAAGGGAGACCAAGGGAAAGCATTTCAGATACACACAAATCTCTTTGGCAGCTCGCTGACAAGTGGTTAAGTGTGCGGACTCTAATCTGGGAGAACTGGGTTTGATCCCCCACTCCTCCACATGGAGCTGCTAGCGTGACCTTGGGTCAGTCACAGGTTCTCTCAGAGCTGTTCTCTCAAGGGCAGTTCTCAAAAGAGCTCTCTCGGCCTCACCTACCTCACAGGGTGTCTGTTGTGGGGAGGGGAAGGGGAAGGAGATTGTAAGCTGCTCTGAGACTCCGAGTGAAGGGCGGGGTATAAATCCAATCTCCTCCCCCTCCTCTTTTTTTTAGGTGGTGAAGCACTTCCGTGCAGGCGGCTACAACACGTTGGTCTCCACGTGCGTAGGAGAAGAAGGGTTAGACATTGGAGAAGTTGACCTCATCGTCTGCTTTGATGCTCAGAAAAGTCCAATTCGTCTTGTCCAGCGAATGGGTCGAACTGGACGCAAGCGGCAAGGCCGAATCGTTGTCATCCTTTCGGAAGGACGGGAAGAACGGGTAAGTCGAGCTAACAAAAAGGACTTCACCTCTCATTTATCACACCCGTCAGCCAGCCTCCCATGGAAACTGGTGTTAATTTGATCCTTCTCACTTTCCCAATAACATTCACCCAAATGGTTGATAAAGCTGGTAGCCATGTTGGTCTGAAGCAGTCGAACAAAGTCCAATGCACCTTTTAGACCAACAAAGCTTTATTCATGGTGCGAGCTTTCATGTGCATGCACACTTCATCAGACGAAGGGTCAACAGGCGGAGAAGGCGGCCGAGGGACCGGCGGGCCAAGGGGGGGGATTACCGGGGGGCTCCGATGGGCGGCCAGTTGGGTCTGCACCGCCTGGGCCACCATCCCCGGTAAGGGATGCAACTGCCCCACGTCCCACATTATTGTGCGGTAGTCCAGTTCCAGGCCGGCCAGCCTCCCATCTACGTCCCTTCCCGGGCTTAACGAAGACCTCGATGGGAACGTGATGGGTCTGCTTGGGGTCACCCCGAAGCTCCCCAAGCTAAGCCGGGGGTCACACACACTGTCCCAACTCCGACTCCCCGGCAACGACCAAGTAGTCTGCGTGGAGTCCCCCAAATGGCGGCCCCAATCCTGATCCTTGCGGCGGTAGGTTACTCCCTTCCCCAAATGCACTGGGATAAACGACACCGCCGGCCGAGGGGTGGCTCCTCCATCAGTAGACCCCGGCCCTCCAGGGCTCGTGGTCGTCAGCGGGGCCATCGTCACTGGCACTCCTGTACCCGTACTCATCGGGGGGAGGGCGGGTACCGTCGTTGTGGGTACAGTTGTAGCTACCATGGTGGGTACCGTGGTAGGCACCCCAGTACCACCGGAACCACTCATCCCGGTTAGGAGAGACTTGGGCCGATGGACGAAAAGAGAGAGCAGAAGAGAGAAGCCAATGTCGGATCAGGCCAGTGGCCCATCCAGTCCAACACTCTGTGTCACACAGTGGCCAAAAATACCAGGGGCCATCAGGAGGTCCAGCAGTGGGGCCAGAACACCAGAAGCCCCCCCCCACTCCCCCCCAATCACCAAGAATACAGAGCATCGCTTGCCCCAGACATAAGAACATAACAGAAGCCAATGCTGGATCAGGCCAGTGGCCCATCCAGTCCAACACCCTGTGT
>NW_015176040.1:50063-87784 GCF_001447785.1 Gekko japonicus | reverse complement strand
TCCCTACCTGCTCTATCCCTTGCATAATCTTATAAACCTCAATCAGCCATCATTAACCCCTCAGCCATCGTTTCTCCAAGCTCCATTTTAACCTTATTTCCATGTGGGATTATATCATAGGGAAAGTGTTTCAAGTGTTTCAGTGCCTCCTTCATTTTATCCGTAAGAACTGCATGCAGGTAACCAGTTGAGTAACTTCCAGATTCGTTTCCTTTTCCAGACTTACAACCAAAGCCAGTCAAATAAAAGAAGCCTTCTCAAAGCCATTTCTGAGAACAAAGTGCTCCGCCTTTACCAGCACAGCCCACGGATGATCCCCGAAGGCGTAAACCCCAAGATGCACAGGATGCTGATCACGCCCCAAGAATGTGAGCGAGACACTTCCCCACCCAGCCCCACAGAGGGGAGAGCCGTCTCCCTCCAGCAGAAGTGGCTTCCCGGTTACACTGGCGCTGGTAAGCTCCAAGCGCTTTAACCTTCCTTCATGGGGAAAGTGTTCCAACCCTTTGACCACTCTAGTTGCCCTTTTCTTCACTTTCCCCAATGCTATCATATCCTTTCTGAGGTGTGGTGACCAGAACTGTGCGCGGTACTCCAAATGCGGTTGCACCATCGATTTGTACAGGGGCATTATGATACTGGCTGATTTTTTTCAATTCCCTTCCTAATAATCCCCAGCATAGCGTTGGCCTTTTTCATTGCAGTCGCACACTGTCTCGACATTTTCATGGAGTTATCTACTACAACTCTAAGATCTCTCTCTCTTTGTCATTCTCTGCCAGTTCGGACCCCATCAATGTATATTCATAGTTAGGATTTTTGGCTCCAATGTGCATCACTTTGCACTTGGCCACATTGAACCCTATTTGCCACATTGACGCCTACTCGCCCATCCTCAACAGATCCCTTTGGAGTGCCGCACAATCCTCCCTGGTTCCCCCCACCCTGAACAACTTCATGTCATTTGCAAATTTAGCCACTTCACTGCTTACTCCCAACTCCAAATCATTAATGTACAAGTTAAAAAGCATTGGACTGAGTACTGGTCCCTGCGGTACCCCACTGCTTACCACCCTCCACTGAGAAAATTGCCCATTTATACTCACTCTCTCTTTCCTATTAATTAGCCAGTTTTTGATCCACAAGAGGACTTGTCCTTGTCCTTTTATCCCATGACTATTGAGCTTACTTAGGAGCCTTTGATGAGGAACTTTATCAAAAGCTTTCTGGAAGTCAAGGTAAACAATATCTATTGGGTCCCCCTTGCCCACATGTTTGTTCACCCCCTCAAAGACTGTACAAATTGCATTCTGGGAAAGAGACCTGGGGTAGAAGGAGCCAAAACACGTTCTCTTCTAAGAACAAGCATTTGAGAGGCAGAGATGGGAACTGCAGTCTCCCTCTTGAGTAGGCCAGCGCTGTCCTCGTCACAAAGAAAGGAAGCCACGCAGAGGGGAAAACAAAGGCCGCTGCCGAGAAGGAAATCGTGGCCACCAAGGTGCAAACAGGGTGAGCTCTGTTTGGGGGCACCCACCTCAGCCCCCTCATGGAACCACTCTGTATTGACGTGCAGAGTCTGCTGCGGTGGACCTCTTTTGTAGCTCAATGCCAAGCAAATCGCAAGCCTCCGCGGTTCACGAACTGCCCTTCTTGTGTTTGCTGAAGTGTTTACTTTAGCACAGTTCCTATAAAGCCCTGCTCTGTGGATCAGCTGTAAAGATCAAGGCTATCGTGTGCTTCAGAAAGAGCGAGTCTTCCGATTCAGCACAGCACAGCAGGCATCTGGAAAGGTCTGCATCCTTCCGAGGACGTGTGGCGGAGAGTCTCCTCAGATACAAGAAAAAGCCGACTGCTCTCTCAGAGCGAAGGTCTGCGTTAGCCCAGGTGTTCCAATTCCCCATCTAGCGAGCTTGTCGAAGCAAGCATTGTTCCGACTCTCCGGCTTGTGCCTTAGGCTTGGTGGCCGGGGGGCAGGAAGATAAAAATGAAGGGGCAGCAGCAGGCAGTCCTACAGCGAACAACCTGTCCTGAGAGGGAGACTCCCGGTGACAGATGCAGTCGTTGCTTGATCTCTCCGGAATAGGAACATCAAGGAGATTCTCGTCAGGATGGTCTGAAATACACCAGACTCCCCAAAACCATTCATGAGAGCATAAGAAGAGCCATGCTGGATGAGACCAGTGAGGGTCCATCTAGTCACCCAGACCAGCCTCCCGTCTCACACAGGGGCCAACCAGTTCCTCTGGAGGGCCAACCACAGGGCAGAGAGGCTGAGGCCTTCCCCTGATAAGAACATCAGAAGAGCCCTGCTGGGTCAGACCAGGGAGGGTCCATCTAGTCCAGCCTCCTGTCTCACACAGGGGTCAGCCAGTTCCTCTGGAGGGCCAACCACAGGGCAGAGAGGCTGAGGCCTTCCCCTGATAAGAACATCAGAAGAGCCCTGCTGGGTCAGACCAGGGAGGGTCCATCTAGTCCAGCCTCCTGTCTCACACAGGGGTCAGCCAGTTCCTCTGGAGGGCCAACCACAGGGCAGAGAGGCTGAGGCCTTCCCCTGATAAGAACATCAGAAGAGCCCTGCTGGGTCAGACCAGGGAGGGTCCATCTAGTCCAGCCTCCTGTCTCACACAGGGGTCAGCCAGTTCCTCTGGAGGGCCAACCACAGGGCAGAGAGGCTGAGGCCTTCCCCTGATAAGAACATCAGAAGAGCCCTGCTGGGTCAGACCAGGGAGGGTCCATCTAGTCCAGCCTCCTGTCTCCCACAGTGGCCAGCCCGTTCCTCTGGAGGGCCAACAACAGGGCAGAGAGGCCAAGGCCTTCACCTGAGAACAACATCAGAAGAGGCCTGGTGGGTCAGACCAGTGAGAGTCCATCCAGCCCACTGTTCTGTCTCACACAGTGGCCAGCCAGTTCCTCTGGAGGGCCAACAACAGGGCATAGAGGTTGAGGCCTTGATAAGAACATCAGAAGAGCCCTACTGGATCAGACCAGTGGTCCATCCAGCCCACTCTTCTGTCTCACACAGTGGCCAGCCAGTTCTTCTGGAGGTCCAACAACAGGGCATAGAGATCGAGGCCTTTTGCTGATAAGGACATCAGAAGAGCCCTGCTGGATCAGACCAGTGAGAGTCCATCTAGTCCAGCATCTCTTCTCACACAGTGGCCAGCCAGTTCCTCTGGAGGGCCAACAACAGGGCATAGAGATCGAGGCCTTCAGTACATCATCGGAAGAGCCCTGCTGGATCAGACCAGTTTAGTCCAGCATACCGTTCCGAACAGACATTTCATCTCCAAGCACTCCTTTAGGAGCATGCTCTCTAATCTCCTTTGATGGCTCTCCCAGGGTCAGCAGGGGCCTTGACGCCTATAGCATCGGTACTGATGGGTGCCTCAGCATTGCAGTAGACTTCTTTGCTTCAACCCCCAGCATCTCTCATTGGAAGGACCAGGCAGGAGGTGATGGGAAAGGCCCCTCCCTGAGACCCTGGAGAGCGGCTGCCAGCCTGAGTAGGCAATACTTTGATGGACCGAGGGTCTGATTCACTATAAGACAGGTACATGTGTTCATGTGATGTGGTTCGCATGCATAGACCTCAAGGATGTATACTTCCACATCACCCTTTGTCCATGACACTGATTATTTCTTCATTTAACGATAAGGAGGCGCCATGCCTGATAAAACAGCGGAAGGGACCATGGCTCAGTGGTGGGGCATCTATCTGTAGGGCATCCAGCAAGCAGACAGTCCCAGGTTTAGTCCCGAGGATCATTTAAGAAGGCCAAGAAACAGACCGCGTAAAAGACCACTCTCTGTGACCTTTGAGAGGCGCTGCCACTCAGAAGAGGCAGGACTGACCCGGGGAGGGGCTTGTGACTTGGTAGAAAGGAATTTTCTGTGTTCCCGTGCAGTTGCATGGAAGCAGCACCTGGTACTTTGGATGGTTAACTTGTAATCGAGACTCTAAGCTGTTTCCACTTGAGCCCTGTGAACTGTTTCAGTGGAAGACCTTGGTGGGTTTGTTTTTTTCTTTAAGAGCCCTACACCTGCAAATAATAATTAGTTATCTGGCCTTGATTGGCTGGCAGGTTGTTTAATATCACCCGCCTTTCTTTAGAACTGACTCACCCACCTTCCAGATCATGTGGGTCTGAGAGCTTGGAACTTTGTCGCGGCTGGCACGTTTGTTTTCTCACTGTCACCACGCAGTGATTTGCTATTTTTCTTTGAATCATCTTCAATAAACTTTGCCGGGCTTCCCAAAAGCTGAAGTGTGGAGCAGTGTTGCTAATGGGTGACCCCCTCCCCTTTCCCCAGAGTTGAACCAGAGCCTGAATCATAGAATCATAGAATGTTAGAGTTGGAAGGGACCTTGCAGGTCATCTAGTCCCACCCCCCTGTGCACTCTGCAGGAGCACAGCTGAAAGATAGCCCTACGACATACCCGAAAGATGGTCGTCCATCCTCCGCTTGAAAACGTCCAGCGAAGGAGCAGCCACCACTTCCCAAGGCAGACTGTTCCACTGCTCAACCACCCTTACAGCTAGGAAGTTTCCCCTGATATTTAGCCGGTAACGACTCCCTTGTAATTCCCACCCATTAGATCTAGTTTTGCAATCCGGAGCAAGAGAGAATAGATCCGCTCCATCTTCTACATGACAGCCCTTCAGATACTTGAAGACTGCAATAGTGTCCCCTCTAAGCCTTCTCTTTCCCAGGCTAAACAGACCCAACTCGTTCAGCCTTTCCTCCTAAGACTTGGATTCCAACCCTCTCACCATCCCGGTTGCCCTCTTCCGGACATGCTCCAGCTTGTCAACATCCTTCCTCAAATGTGGTGCTCAAAACTGGACACAGGACTCCGGGTGAGGCCTGAGTCCATAGCAGGATAGAGCGGAACTACCATCTCCCGTGATCTGGACACAAGGCTTCTGTTCATGCATCCTAAGATTGCATTAGCTTTCTTCACAGCCACATCGCACTGCAGGCTCCTGTTTAGCTTGTGATCAACCAGAACACCCAGATCCCTTTCACAGGTGTTGCTGTCAAGCCAAGTCCCCCCCCCCCATTCTATATCTGAAGCGGTGAGCCTTCAAAGAGCAGAGTGCTGTGAGTCCTGCCAAAGTAAATAAGCTCCTCCTTGCCAACTTGAGTCCTGGAGCCCCTGTAGGCTTTGGTAGAAGAACCAAGAGAAAAGTTCCTGGTTCACACAGCAGTCCAGTCCGCTTTTCAGTGTGGGCCAGCACAAACCAAATGCCTGTGTTGTGAACGCAAGAATTACAGAGGAGTCCACAGACAAACAGTGACAGTCGTCTCTGTGTAAGCCGTTTTATTAGGAACAAAAATGTTCTAAAACCAGTTTTCGCTTGTCTTCTCCCCCTCGCCCCACCCCCTCGCAGGCGCAAAGCAAACCGATGCATCTGAAAGTTGGTATCTTACAGCAGAAGAATTTGAAGTGTGGAATAGATCGTATAGAGTGAAAGCTGAGGATGGACTCAAACAACCAGTAATGCCTCCGTCCAGTTTTGAAACACTAGAAGATGGGGAGAAGAAAACGGTGAGTTGAACTCTGATGGATCCTTCTGACATGTGAGTACATTCTCGTCTAAAGCAGGGCTGTCATAGGAGACGCTCCTCAGCCAGGAGGAACACTGGCTTCGTTTAGATCATGGGGCTACAGCAAAGCGCAGGAGTTGGGTGAAATTGCCTGCCTCTCTGCTTGTGAGATCCAAACTGCTGATCGGCAGCCGGGGTCAGGCACGCGTCGAATCCTCGTTAATGTCTGGATGCGTCTTAAAGAGGGGTCTGAAAATGAGCAGCATCAAAAATGGTCCAGAAAAATGAATGGCTCGTGTTGATTTTGAACCTCTGTTCAAGGGAAGGCTGGTCAGAGAATTCTCACAGCCGTGAGGCCGCCACAATAAATACTGGTGGGCATCTGTGTTCCCTCTAAGGTGAGTTAGTGTGAGCTAGTTCACAGGGTTTTTAACTTCCGGCTCACACATTTTTGTCTCAGCTCAGGAAGGGATGGCTCAAAAGCAAACTGATTTATGCAGGAGCCAAATCGCTTGCTCACAACTTTAATGCCCGGAGGTCACAGAGTAGAATTTTTGCTCACGTTGCTAGCAATGAACCGTGCAATAAAACTGAGTCACACAATCAAGCCACACTGAAATAGAAATATCACATAAACTGTTGTTCTTTTCACTCATGTGAGACTCGAGGCCGTTTGTCTCTTGCCAGCTGAGAACTGATTATCGCCTCTGTGTTTGAAATCCCAGGACTTGCAGCAAGCCGGAGAGGTCCGTGAGCTGTCTCTGACCGAATGGAGACTCTGGCAGAACCGTCCTTTCCCTACTTGCAGCAAGCCGGAGAGGTCCGTGAGCTGTCTCTGACCGAATGGAGACTCTGGCAGAACCGTCCTGTCCCTACTCACTTGGTGGATCACTCGGATCGCTGCCTCAACTTCATTAGCAGTATGGAAACGATAGAGCAGATGAGATACGAAGAGGTAGGTCCAGCTGTGCGTAGAGCCGCCAGCCTGTTAGCCGAATTGCTCCTTAAGGGAAACAACCGGTACAGTTATTATTATTATCGGGATTCTTCCGTCTATGTTTACGGAGGATGGCACTGTTTCCGAGGTTCCCAAATGAAGGACTGAGGCAAACGTTGTTGTTGTTGTTGTTGTTGTTATTAATAATAATAATAATAATTTACTGACACACTTCACTCAATAACATACAACAATCACAGCACACAAGACTAAGAAATTAAGATAGAATAATACAACACAGTTATGGTGGTTGATGCTCTGGGTTATAATTAACTAGCTGCAACTGCGTGGCTCCAAACTTCCAGCGAAGGGGTAAGGATGGGGAGAAAATTAGAAAAGAATGGCGAATGGACTCAGACCAGCTAAGACCACGTGCCAAAGAGACTCTAGCTTCAGTTCTAGAGTATAAAGAAGGACGGGTAGGATATGGGATAGCAAGCTGGGCTTAAGAGGAAAAGCAGGTTTTGTAGAGGGCGTCGTTTGAGAGCGATGGGGGGTTTCCAGGATCCGTAACAAGAGGTCAAGAAGAGAAGGGCGAGAGAGCAAGAACTTAAGAGAGCGGGCTTTGGGTGCGCTCCTGATTATATCAAAAGTGGTCTAGAGGAGGAGCTGGGTCCAGGGGTCCTCCCCTATGACACTGTGTTCCTGCATAGCCAAGAAGTTAGCGATTGGCTACTGTATTTTTCTGGGTGGGCCAAGAAACTGGAGGGCAATTTGAGATCTAGTTGCTAACTCAATCAAGACACCTGGGCTAGGGGTATTCTTATGCAGAAGGGTGACTCATGTCCATGTGGCCAGGCTGAATACCGGGTCTTTGTGAGTACATGCAGCTTCGTTGGTGCAAGGGGGAGGGGGCCCTGGAGGTAGGTGACCATGCGGCTGGTTTGAAATGGCGTTTTGTGCTTTCTGTGACCACGTGCGTTGTTCTATGGAGTGCACTAGACACGGGAACACCTCAGGAGTAGCAACCATTGGAAAACACGGTCTTCGGTAGGTACTCTCACCGGGCGCTCTCAGTCATGTCAGTTTCAGGCACAGTCCGTTGTTGGCACACTTCATCAGGTAACAACGTAACACAGTCCATAAAAACACCATAGCAGGCTTGCGGGCTAACAGGCCTCCTCGGTGAACAGGAATACTTGGAGTGAAGAGCAGGCTGGGGAGAAAATCCTCTGAAAGTCACTACGGCATTTCTGCTTGAACAGCCGTTTTAAGGTCCTCCATCACCAGTCATCATAAACATTACGGCTTCTTTTTTGTTTGTTTCCGTGTGAATCAGTATATCTACCTTGGACTTTGTTTGGCACATTGTCACCCAGTCCAGAGAGATCCTCCTGAAGCTCTTCGTAGTCAGCCTGGGTCTTACTGAGTAATTTTGTGCCGTCTGCAAACCTGGCCACTACGCTCCTCACCCCCTCTTTCAAGGTCATTGATGAACACATTAAATAGTACCGGCCACAATACCGATCCTTATGGGACCCCACTGCTTACTTTCCTCCGTTGCAAGGACTGTCCACTGATGCCTACTTTTTGCTTCCTGACATTTAACCAGTTTTTAACCCATAAGAGAACCCGTCCGCTTATCCCATGACTGCTAAGTTGACTCAGGAGTCTTTGGCGAGGTGCCATGGCAAAAGCCTTTGGGAAGCCGAAGTGTATGCCACATGCTTGTCCTGCTGAAAGAACCCCAGAAGGTTTTAGTGTAGTGGTGTGGCCAGTTTGGTGTCGTGGTTAAGTGCGCAGACTCTAATCTGGGAGAACTGGGTTTGATTCCCCACTCCTCCACATGCAGCTGCTGGCGTGACCTTGGGTCAGTTACAAGTTCTTTCAGAGCTGTTTTCTCAAGGGCGGTTCTCGAGAGAGCTCTCTCAGCCCCACCTACCTCACAGGGTGTCTGTTGTGGGGAGGGGAAGGGAAAGGAGTTTGTAAGCCACTCTGAGACTCTGAGTGAAGGGTGGGGTATAAATCCAGTCTCCTCTTCCTCTTCTTGGATTTGACACATCTTTCTTTTCTCTGTTCACATGGCACCACGGGCTCTGGCCGGTCACTGCTGGGCTGTGCATGCCTCTTGACAGTCACTTCCTTTTGTCAGGGTCAAACCCGCAGGACGCACTGAATGCAGGAGCTTGGGACTCGAGGCATTTGGCCGGACCACCCCTGCCCAGCTGTGGCGATACAAAAAGGAGGCTAGCCAGACTCACTAAACTCACTCAGATGCAGGACATTCTACTCTGTAATCCGATTAGCTACTTTTCTACTGAAGTAGTTTGTAAAACAACATCTTCACACACACACAAATCCTGTCACGAGCATAAAACGTCATAGTGTGTCCTGCCACTCATGCAAATGATGCAATCCCAGGAACTCCAAGTCCGTTTATCTCCGTCATTCCGGTCCAGGAGCACCTTGGGGACCCACAAGATTTCCGGGAGAGCCGTTTTCGCGAGCCAGCGCTCCCGTGGTCAGAGGGTCTTGGCCCAGTGCTGCTGGCCCAGAGGCCGGCTGTTCCACTGCAGACCAACACGGCTACCCGTTGAAGTTATCCATTAAGTCCTGCTCTGGCCAGGAGCTGCTCTTGGGGGTTTCAGGTAGAGAGAGAGAGAGGGTCTTTCCCAGCACCTGAGAACCTTTGACTGATGGGCGCAGGGATGCAGGTCGGGAGCTGCTGCATTAAAAAGCACAAACTGCTGACTAGCAGCCCTTCTTCCGAAAGCCATCCACGCCACTGTGGCAGTGAGTCCCGTACATGATGTTCTTATGAGAAGTGATTACTTGCATCTCTCTTTTTTACTTTGGACTTTCTAAAGGTCTAAGGTCGGAAAGGAAATCCCTTGGAGGAGGAGGAGGAGCAGGCGCTCTTTCCCCCCCAGTGCGCCCCCCCCCCATCTTGTCTAGATCCAGCTCTTAGCTGGTTCATTCTCTGCCACTTGACCGATCGGGAATGAGGGGTGAGGAGTGCAGTAGCCAAGTCTGCAGACGGCACCAAATTATTCAGGAGGGTGGCTGTGAAGAGCTCCAAGAGGACCTTCACGGACTGGGCAAGTGGGCGACCATGTGGGAAACGAAGTTCAATGTTGGTTAAGGACCCAGTTAGGGCTCTTTCTGTAGCAGGAGCTCCTTTGCATATTAGGCGACACACCCCTGATGTAGCCAATCCTCTGAGAGCTTACAGTAGCCCCTGTGAGAAGAGCTCTTTAAACTCTCGGAGGATTAGCGACATTAGGGGTGTGCCGCCTAATATGCAAAGGAGCTCCTGCTACAGAAAGAGCCCCGGTTAAGGTGATACACATTGGGACAAAAAAAGAATCCCAACTCCAAGCATAGGCGAATGGGGTCTGAATGTGCTGAGACTGGGAGGGGAGGGGGAAAGACCTCGGGGTCCTAGTGGAGAGCTCAATGAAGGTGTCCGCCCAGGGTGCCGCAGTGAAAAAGGCAACCTCTGTGTTAGAGACTATGAGGAAAGGGGTTGAGAGTAAAGCGGCTGATGCCCCCCGTATAGATCTATGGCGTGGCCTCATTTGGAGTACTGAACACAGTTCTGGTCACCGTATCTCAACGGGGAGAAGTGCGGAGCTGGGGAAAGCGCAGAGGGAGGAGGGCAACCGAGACGGTGAGGGGGTCGGAGCCCCTTCCCCAGGAGGAGAGGCCGAAGAGTCTGCTGGGACTTTGCAGTTCAGAAAAGAGATGACTAAGGGGGGGGGGGGACATGATAGAGGTTTACAAAATTATGCACGGGACGGAGAGAACCGACGAAGAGAAATTTTTCTCCCTCTCCCAAAGCACTAGACCTTGAGCGCATCCAGTGAACATCCCTTGAGACTCTTAAAATGTTAACGCTGCCCCATCTACTTATGGTTGCTTTGGTTGCAGCATTAACCCGTGAGGCTTTTCCTTCCAGGTGAGCCCAAAGTAAGGCAGGCCCTTGTGCCCCCCATCCTGCCGTCTCTCTCCCCTGGTTATGCTGGAAATGCTAGAGCTGCTCCGTGCGAATGTCCCCCTTTCTGCCAGGCCGTTCCTTTCCCTTCCCCCTGGAGTCTGAATCGTGGCTCCGCACGCCGAGTGCCCTGTGGCAGGCTTGCTCCTCAGGGGCACAGACGCTCCGGCACGGCCCTCGCTTTCTTCTCCCTGACCCACTTGTCTGGAGTGCTGCAGTCGGCCGAGGAGGGCCCGGCCCCAGATCCCCACGCTCCGTGGAGCTCGGTGGGTGGCCCTGGGCTAGTGGTTCTCTCCGCTTAACCTACCTCGCAGGGCGGTTCTGAGGATCAAACGGAGCGGGGAGGAGAACCCTGCGCACTTGTCTCGAGCCCCTTGGAGGAAGAAAATGTTGCAAAAACTTGAAAGGGTTAGTCGGTGCCAGTCTGGTGTCGTGGTTAAGTCAGCGGACTCTAATCTGGGAGAACCAGGTTTGATTCCCCACTCCTCCACTTGCACCTGGCTGGATGACCTCGGGCAAGCCATAGTTCTGACAAGAGCTGTTCTTGAAAAAGAGCAGTTTCTGTCAGAGCTCTCTCAGCCCCGCCTGCCTCACAGTGTGTCTGTTGTGGGGAGGGGAAGGGAAAGGAGACTGTAAGCCGCTCTGAGACTCCCTTGGGTAGTGAAGGGCCATGGGGTATAAATCCAATCTCCTCTTCTTCCTCCCCCCCCTCCCCTCCCTTCCAGCTGGGAGAAGGAGCCTCTTCTTATCCTGTCCAAGCAAAGGGGCCTGGGGGAATCAGAAGTGGCCGTTTAACCCTTGGGAAGTCAGTCTGAAGATCCATACTCAAGTGTCCTGGTGTGGCCCAAATGCCTGGTGTTTCTCCTGAGTTAAATTGGAGAGGGCTTGTACAAAAGGATATTTCCAAACAGGCAAGGCCCTTCAAAGTTATGTCATCAAACAATGAAGAAAAATGTCTCTTAGACCTTTTTACCACTTTGAGAAGGGTTCAGGGTTTACTTCCCATTTTTACCATTTCGGGAAGCACTGCTCGTTCTAATCCGGACAAAACACAGACGAAGCAGGGGGTTCCTTTCAGCCAAGGCCTGAAAATAAGGTGATCTGCCAACCTGGTCAGTCAAAAAATGACTGATACATATTTACTTTCAACATACTTAACTAGTACTACACCTCTCTCTCCAATGGAGACTCCAAGCAGCTCACATCATTCTCCTCCCCTCCATTTTATCCTCACAACAACCCTGTGAGGTGGGCGAGGCTGAGAACGTGTGACCAGCCCGAGGTCACCCAGCGAGCTTTCGTGGCCCAAGTGGGGATTCAAACCTGGGTCTCCCAGATCTCAGGCTGCCCCTGTAACCACGACACCAGACTAGCTGTGAGGTTTAGTACAGATTGCACGGGCCTCTTCCCTTTGGTAAGGGAGGTGGGTTGTGTGACCCTCTCCGGTATCCTCCGGTCTGGATCACTAAAGGGCTCGGAGACTGAGAGTCCCTATCTATCCCTTGTGGCTAAGAGCCACTGATGGACCTCTGCTCCATATGCTTATCTAATTCCCTTTTGAAGCCGTCCATGCTTGTAGCCGCCACCACTTCCTGTGGCAGTGAATTCCATGTGTTCATCACTCTTTGGGTGAAGAAGAACTTCCTTTTATCCGTTCTAACCCGACCGCTCAGCAATTTCATGGAGTGCCCACGAGTTCTTGTAGAAGCCCTCCCACCGTTGCCCCCCCCAAAGCACCAAGAATACAGAGCATCCCTTGCCCCAGACTGAAAGTTTCTATCGATATCTTGTGGCAAATAGCCACTGATGGACCTCTGCTCCATATGTTCATCCAATTCCCTCTAATAAGAACACAAGAGAAGCCGGTGTTGGATCAGGCCAGTGGCCCATCTAGTCCAACACTCAGTCACATGGTGGCCAAAGATACCAGGTGCCATCAGCCAGGACACTAGAAGCCCTCCCACTGTTGCCCCCCCCCCCGGGCCCAAAATACAGAGCATCCCTTGCCCCAGACCGAGAGCGGCTAACAGCCCCTGATGGACCTCTGCTTTAGGTGTTTCTCATAAGAACATAAGAGAGAAGCCAGTGCTGGATCAGGCCAATGGCCCATCCAGCAACAGTGGCCAAAAATACCAGGTGCCCTCAGGAGGTCCAGCAGTGGGGCCAGGACACTAGAAGCCCTCCCACTGTTTCCCCCCCCAGCACCAAGAATACAGAGTATCACTTGCCCCAGACTGAGAGTTCCTATCTGTACCTTGTGGCTAACAAACATTTTGCTGCTAGTACCATCGTACCATCACTATTTTACCATCATTGCCAACTGGCCCTGGGAAGAGAGAAGGACAGTGTCACGTGGCACTGACAGCACTGAGTGGGTGCACCATCTCTGAGACGTCATCTTTATGGAAGGTGATTCTGGAACATCTAGAGCACTTAATATGTCGTAACATTGTAGTGATGGTTTTATATGGTTTTAACCTGTTTTTATGTGTTGGCTTACGCCTATCTGTGAGCCGCCCTTATTTATAAAATATAAATAAGTCGTACCTGTTCAAATCCTGCTTCACACTGGAATTCCTCTCCAGAGGATGGCTACACAGTTTGGTGTAGTGGTTAAGTGTGCAGACTTTAATCTGGGAGAACCGGGTTTGATTCCCCACTCGTCCACATGCACCTGGCTGGATGACCTTGGGTCAGTCACAAGCTCTGGCACAGCTGTTCCTGAAAGAGCAGTTTGTGTCAGAGTTCTCTCAGCCCCACCCACCTCACAGGGTGTCTGTTGTGGGGAGGGGAAGGGAAGGGAGTTTGTAAGCCGCTCTGAGACTCCAAGTGAAGGGCCACGGGGTATAGCTCCAATCTCCTCCTCTTCTTCTTCTTCCTGCTTGCCCCTCCCATCTAGTTATAGAACGGAACACAGGTTCTCACAGTGAGCCAATGACCACATTCTTGAATTTGGCTTTAAGGAAAGAAGGACGGTGTACGGACACCTGTGAGCCAGAGCAGGCCTGCTAATATTCACGTTAACCCTTGGGGGGGGGGGGATCAGGGTGCTGTGGTTAGCTAACCTTGGGTTGATCAAAGCTGTCTGTAAAGTCTTCATTCAGCCTTTGGTTTTTATTGCAGAATGCACCGGGGGGGGGGGGTCAGGCTGAGGTGGCCTTTCCTGGGACACAGAGGACTAGGGCTGATTGAGCAGTTCTAGACAAGTTCTGACTTTTGTCTGCCTGCAGTAAAGCAGGAAATGAATGGCCTGGCAGCTGCAGTGGTTGACAGGTTCATGGCGGTCCAACCTGTACATGCCAGCATGTGTAAAAAAAACCCTGATTACTTTTTCTTTATTATTATTATTGTTGTTGTTATTTGAACCAGGGGGATTGTAGCTACGAACTGAGAATCCAGCCTTATTTTCACCCGGAAGATGTCGACGCCTCAGTCCTGAAGAGGAGTAAAAGTGTTCTTGATTCCTTAGCGGCTCCAAAGGCTTCCTTGTCCCGAAAAGCCCTGGGGGCAGCCTCCAAGGCGGACCCCTGCTCCTCCTCGCAGCATCTGGATGCAGAAGGCTGGCCTCTTTTCAAAGCAGCCCCCGTCCATTCTACTAAGCGGCCCCCAGCACCAAGGGCAGAGGTCGAGGGTCACAGCAAAGAGAGGGGCAGTCCTTCAGGCCTCCTGCTGCTGCTGGACGAAGACCCTGGCCCTGAGGCTTGGCCAGAGGGAAGCGAGGACCGTGGCGGGATGAGTGCAAGTGTCGCAAGAGACTCGCCACGGGCGGTTAAAGGCTGCAAATCAGGGGACGGCCTCAGTGTCGAGTCCGACTCCGGTTGCTTCTCAGAAGACAACTTGCCGCGTCCGTCTTCTCTGTTTTACCTTCCTGCACTAGAGAAGGACTCGCTCGCGCTCCCCGTCCCCTGTGCTGGGGAGGACCCCTCTTGCGGAAGAGAGGCCCTGCTAAGTGCAGCCAGGCTTCTCTCGCAGTCCCCTCCCTCTCTGAACCAACTCTTTGAATCCGAGGAAGCCAGCGCGTGTGCGGACAGGTATCCTCCGGCAAAACTGGCGACCTCCCCGGAGTCCCAGAGGCCGTCCGTGACATCCCAGAGCACCTCTGAGCTCCCCGGCTTCCCAAAACCGTCTCCCGTGAGTAACTGTGTTCTCGAGGCCTCTGTTGGCAATAATAATGATGACCTGGCCTGGGATGAGGTTTTCGATAGCAATGATGAAGTGCAGATTGGAACTGAAAGACGGGATTCGCCAGTGACCTCACGTGATCTGGCAGTGAGCTCTCTGCGAAGGGATGCGGTGGGGGGGAGAGAGGCCTCCTGTGAAAATCCAGGCGGAAATAGGAGCCCTGGTGAAGAACAAGGGTCTGGACTGTTGTTCCGAAGGGAGCACGCTTCTACGAGGAGCAGTCTATCGGAGGGGAAGGGCAGGAAGCGCTCAGGGCAACGGGGCTTGTGCAGCCAAGCCAGTACTCCGGCTGAAGATCCGGGAACCTCTCAGCGGCAGCCTTCCAGTGAGTGTGTCACAGACGGTCTTGGAGACCCTGTTAGTTCATTATTAAGACATCAGGACCAAGCTTTGGAAGCAGCTGATGATGCAGGGGAAGGAGCTCTGCCGCCCGAAGAGCCGTATGACGTCTCTCAGGAGTTGTTCTCCGTTAACTTTGACCTTGGATTTTCTCTCCAAGAATCCGAGGACGAAGATGCGGAGCCAGCAGGCCCCAAGGAAGATAACGGGAGTCACATCGCTGACGGTTCTCCGTCCAACGGCACGTCAGCAAGGGAATCTCCGTTGCCCTGGAGTCCCAGCTCTTTGGAAAGGCCGAAGGTTTCTACACCGGCACCCTCGCAGAACCCGAACTGTGGTCTAACGAGGACTGCAGATGTCATTCCGGGGGCTTCTCCTTGGACTCCAGCAGGAGACACACTGTGCCGATCACCAGGCCCTGCGAGATGTGGATTTTCTACCCCCAAAAGCGGACGAATGATGAACTCCCCCGTATCCAGAGGGGCCAAGCTGAACTGCTTCTTTGGAAACAGGCTGGGAAGCCCACGGGGGGCCGTCCCAAGCAAAGCAGGAACCGAGACTGTTAAAAAGCCCGCGGCAAAGCCCACTGACGGTATCGAGGGTTTTGCTTCACAAGGCACTGGAAGTGGGGAGTGCAAAAACCGAAAGAGCCACGACCTGATTTCTGCTGAAGGTAATATTCCAGTGGGTTGGGGACGAGGGATAGTGCAGACTGGACCAAGGCTCCCTCTAAGCTGTGGAGTCCTGTGAGCAAAAATTCTACTTGGTGAGCTCCTGGCATTAAAGTTGTGAGCGAGCGAGTTGGCTGCTGCATGAATTAATTTGCTCTGGAGCCCTCCTTCCTGAGCTAAGACAAAAATCTGTGAGCCGGAGGCTAACAAACTGTGAGCTAGCTCACACTAACTCAGCTTAGAGGGAACACTGGACTGGACTGCTGCCGCTGCCTGCTCCCTACAGGCTTTGGTATGCAGGCGAAAGTCAGCAGTTGGGGGCTTTTTATGACTCAGAAAGGGGGGGGGTATTCTGTTCTGTCAGCGGGAAGTGCCGTCAAGTCACAGCCGACTTATGTAGACTCCATGGTGGGGTTTTCAAGGCAAGGGATGTTCAGAGGTGGTTGGAACACACCCATGAACACGCATGAAGCTGTCTTCTTCTGAATCAGATCCCTCCGGGTCCATCAAAGTCAGTATCGAGGATGGCAGGGACTCTCCAGGGTCTCAAGCAGAGGTCTTTTACTTCACCTACTGCCTGATCCTTTTTACTGGAGATTCCAGGGAATGAACCTGCAGCCTTCTGCATGCCAAGCACAGGCTCTGTCAATGAGCCATGGTTTGCCATTGCCTGCCTCGATACAGCGACCCTGGTCTCCCATCCACTACTAACCAGGGCCAACCCTGCTTAGCTTCCCAAGATCTGGCGAGATCAGGCTGGCCTTACAGTAAATACGGTATATAAAATACAGTAAATACTGTATATAAAAAGTCCAACCTAGCCACGAATCTGTCCCCTTGGGAGTAACATAGGCCTCCTCTGACATAATCTTATTTGTGTTGCAGTTCCTGTACTTTAATAACCCATACCCTTTGTGGCGGAACATGTGTGCTCTGGCCTGCAGGCCCTATTCCGCCCTGCCTTCCAAGGTTTTTCTCAAGACCTGGAGAGGCACCTCTCTCTCTCTCTCTCTCTCTCGTAACTTGCCACCAGCATTGGACATTTGTACGGAATTGCCTGCTGAGAGGGTCAGGGCTCTCAGCTTCCCTTCCAAGGTCTGAGGCCTTATCTCTGTGTCTCCTGCTGCCTAGTGCCTGGTCACCACAGGGACAGTTTACTGCCTTGCGCACTCCTGGAAGAATAGCCTCTTGCCAACTGCCTGCTTTCCCCCGGTGTTCCTTTTAAAATAGCATGTCCAAGACGGTGGAGGTCTGTGTGGTACAGAGAACCACTACCAGCATCAAAAATTATAAAGTATTTATTAAAAAGAGAATATTTACAAGCATACTTTTAGCGCAGCACCAGACTGGGGGTGGGGGGGTAAAATGCAAATCCTCTGTCTCTCTCTCTATACAAGTCCTATCAGACTGCTTTACCTTAGATAGTTACAAATCCCTACCAAGTACCATTACCTTGAAGTTCCCTCCAGCTCTTTAGGCCAGCGTGTGGTCAAAAATGGCTGCCTTCCCAGAGGAGAGGTCTGCGTCCTCTCATGGACTCAGCATCCC
This sequence comes from Gekko japonicus, assembly GCF_001447785.1. NCBI lineage: Eukaryota > Metazoa > Chordata > Lepidosauria > Squamata > Gekkonidae > Gekko > Gekko japonicus. Next base: position 70,563 of record NW_015176040.1, on the reverse strand, counting down.
AGGAAAAAGGACCTCCTTCCAGTTGCAAGGAGTTGTGGAACAGAGGTCGACTGACAGCTGTCAGCCACAAGGGATAGAGGGAACACTCTGTCTGGGGCAGTGGCGCTCTGTCTTCTTGGTGTTTGGAGGGCCACAGGGGGAGGGCTTCTGGAGTTCTGGCCTCACTGGTGGGCCTCCTGATGGCCCCTAGGTTTTGGCCACTGTGTGACACAGAGTGTGGGAGCCAACATGGCTTCTGTGATTTTCTTACCCCGACATCGAGTTGGTCTCTCTCTCTCGTGTGCTCCTGGACTCTAATCCAGCTGTTCTCCTGCCGACCACCATGGCTCCCCCCTCTGAAACGAACCTGATGTCAGGGTCCATAATCAGGTCACGCAACACAGGGCTTCATAAGAAGATAACTGTTTATTGGTAAATCCAGTAATAGAGACACGTGTACAGCTTGTGTCAGGAATGGTTATACTAGAATCAAACATCCCCCCCCCCCGGAAAGCATGAGCCAATGGATACATCTCGCGCGGGCGGGCCAAGCAAGTGAGCAAAGCAAAAAAGCCGTTAACTTTCCCAGCCGAGTAAACTGCAGCTGGAGCATCTACAAGGTCGAGCATAAGATAGCAAACAGTTAGTGAGCCAGGGAGAGCTGAGACAGAAAACGGGAGGGCACCACCTCCACATTCCAGACCCATGACGGGGCTACCTGACACCTGATTTGTGAGGCAGTTCAGCCAAGCACGTCATGCCTGGACACGCTGGAGGGTGTCGGATAGGGGCCGCTGTCACCAGACTTTTTGTGTCCTTCCAGAAACAGTCACAGCAGATGGTGGACACGACTGTCAGTGGCTCAGGTTAGGCATCCACAAGGCGCATTGAAAGTGAAAAGAAGGAGGATGACCCTCGAGAACCGGAGAGGCTTTTGAAGCCCTTCCCTAATCTCCTCAGCACCTGGTCTGGGATTGGCCTTGTCTCTTGTATCCCAATCTCATTTCTTGCACCTTCAATCTTTTACCAAGTTATACTCATTAGAAATCATAGTGTCACTGAGCTAGTAGGGCATAGCAACAGGCCTCATCGTTGCTCTGCGTGTGTGTTTGTGTGTCTGTACACAAAGAAATGCACAAATGAAGAAGAAGTAGAGATTGGATTTATACCCCACGGCCCTTCACTACCCAAGGGAGTCTCAGAGCGGCTTCCCCTCCCCACAACAGGCACCCTGCGAGGTAAGAGGGGCTGGGAGAGCTCTGACGGAAACGGCTCTTTTTCAAGAACAGCTCTTTTCAGAACTAGGGCTTGCCCAAGGTCATCCAGCCAGGTGCAAGTGGAGGAGGAGTGGGGAATCAAACCCGGTTCTCCCAGATTAGAGTCTGCGCACTTAACCACTACACCAAACTGGCTCTTGTGGCAAACCTTCTGAAACTGTACCTATAAAGACCTTCAGCCAAAGACCTGCTGCTTTGAATCTGTATGTGAGGTGCAGCTTTCTCTGCCCATGTCTGGGCCCGGCTGCCACGTTTCCTGAAACCAGGGGTATGCGCCAAAAAAGAGGAGGGGGGGGGGGGGGAAGGTAAGAGAAAATGTGATGGGAAGGGAAAAAATTGTGCCAGGTGGAGATGCTGCTTGTACCCAGTGTTCCCTCTAAGCTGAGCTAGTGTGAACCAGCTCCCAGTTTCTTGCCTCCGGCTCTCACATTTTTGTCTCAGCTCAGGAAGGATGGCTCCAGAGCAAACTAATTTATGCAGTAGGCAGATCGCTCGCTCACAACTTTAATGCCAGTAGCTCACAAAGCAGAATTTTTGCTCTCAAGCCTCCACAGCTTACAGGGAGCATTGCTTGTACCTGCTGTAGTTTGCGGAGCTTGCACTTGAGAAATGAGGGTTCTTCTGCTTGAAAGGAAAACCTGCGGGGCTTCAAGAGCCAGCAAGCAGGTCGTCCTCTGAGCCCTTCTCTCCTGCTGCCTTTGTGCGCGGGATCACTCTCTGCTTAGCTCAGCAAAGGGGCTGCACCTTGCTGTGTTCCTCTGGCAGGAAATACCGCGTGAGCCGTCAGGGGCAAGCCCTGCTGTGTGACCAGCCGTGCTAGCAGCGTATGCCAACAAGGAATTGCTTTTTGGAAAGCCCAGCCTGGTCTTTTTCGGCTGACTTACAAACCACGGTGTTTGGAACATCTCACTTGCTTCTCGTTCCCTGTTTCCTCCTCCGCAGCGGGAGCCAGCAGCGGGAGTGAAGATGAAGTCATTTTTATCGGGAAAAGGAAAAGAAATGTTTTGATGTCGCCAAATGTGAGTCATTCGCTTAAAATTTAAATGCCACCAAACCTCCAACAAAACTTCTCTCTGGAATTCCCAAACGCATTTCTAAATCTCTTTTCCCTTTCCCTAAGATTAATAACAGCTCTGAGGTTGACTCTCCAGTTCATGTTGTCAGAAAACGAAGACGTCCACTCAATGCAGTAAGTAGCTTTGTTAGCCGGTGGGGAAATAATTGCTTTCAAACATTTTGCTCAGCTTAACCAAAAGGTCAGATATTTTCCCGTACCCTTTGGAGCAACTTTATCTGCAGAAGGGCTGGTTAGATTGCTAATGTGGCAGGACCACATTTTAATCAACTGTTCGTCCTATTTGTTTCTGTTGCCCCATGACCGATAAACTTACTCAGGAGTCCTGGGTCAGGTACCTTATCAAAAGCCCTTTAGAAGTTCAAGTATGTAATGTCTGCTGGATCACCCTTGTCCAAATGCTTGTTAACCTCCTGAAAGAACTCCAGAACAGTTCATTTAGTTTCTCTGCAGCTTCATGCATTCATCTTACCATCTTCCTTAAGCAATCCCTTCACCCCTTTGTCATCCAGTGACCCAAACGCCTCCCTCATGAGTTTCCTGCTGTCAGTTATATTTGAGCATAAGAACATCAGAAGACGCCTGCTGGATCAGACCAGTGAGGGTCCATCTAGTCCAGCCTCCTGTCTCACACAGTGGCCAACTAGTTCCTCTGCAGGGCCAAAAACAGGGCAGAGAGGCCAAGGCCTTCCCCTGATCAGAACATCAGAAGAGCCCCACTGGATCAGACCAGTGAGGGTCCATCTAGTCCAGTCTCCTGTCTCACGCAGTGGCCAACCAGTTCCTCTGGAGGTCCAACAACAGGGCAGAGAGGCCGAGGCCTTCATTAGAACATCAGAAGAACCCTGCTGGATCAGACCAGTGGTCCACCTAGTCCAGCATCCTGTCTCACACAGTGGCCAACTAGTTCCTCTGGAGGTCCAACAACAGGGCAGAGAGGCCGAGGCCTTCATAAGAACATCAGAAGAGCCCTGCTGGATCAGACCAGTGAGGGTCCACCTAGTCCAGCATCCTGTTTCACACAGTGGCCAACCAGTTCCTCTGGATGGCCAATAGTAGGGCACAGAGGCTGAGACCTTCCCCTGATAAGAACATCAGAAGAGCCCTGCTGGATCAGACCAATGAAGGTCCACCTAGTCCAGCATCCTGTCCCACACAGTGGCCAACCAGTTCCTCTGGATGGCCTACAGCAGGGAACAGAGGCTGAGGCCTTCATAAGAACATCAGAAGAGGCCTACTGGATCAGACTAATAGTCCATCTAGTCCAGCATCCCGTCTCACGCAGTGACCAACCAGTTCCTCTGGAGGGCCAACAACAGGGCAGAGAGGCCGAGGCCTTCCCCTGATGTTTCCTCCTGGCTCTGGGATTCAGAGGACTAGTGCCTCTGAGTGTGGAGGTTCCCCTCGGTCACCATGCCCAGTAGCCGCCGATAGACCTCTCCTCCATGAATCTGTCTCATTCCCTTTTAAAGCTGTCTGTGCCCGTGGCCATCAAGACATCCTCTGGCAGCAAATCCCACATTTTAATTGCTTGCTGGGTAAAGAAGTCTTTCCTTTTGTCCATCCTGAACCTACTGCCCTTCAGCTTCATTGGATGCCCTCGAGGTCTAGTATTTTGGGAGAGAGAGAAAAAGTTCTCTTTGTGAACCTTCAATATAAACCTTTTTATATTTCCCCCCCCCCCCCTTAGTGATCTCTCTGTATATATAATTCTGTTTTGGTCATGGATTCTCCTGAACATTCCACACGCTCCCAAATCAGTTGGCTCCCTGATCTGTATTTCAGAGGGTATCCCTATCCACTGGCTGCGTTGCCTCAGTCCCGCCTCCAATATTCTAAACAGTTTGCTGTTCCTCTCCCCCCCATAGCCAGTTGGAACACAGAGGTCATTTGCATATGCGGCCTGATTGGCCTTTGCCTCTAGCCCAAAAGACATGGCATAGGAGGAGGTGCTTTTCTATCTTAGCTGCCACTGCATAGCCCCAAAGTAACATAAGCCAACCTCCAGGCAGCACCTGGAGATCTCCAGCTATTGAAACTGATGTCCAGATGACCAAGATCAGTTCTCCTGGAGACAATGGCTGCTTTGGGCAGTTACGGCCCTTTTGATACAACCCAAGACTGAATTTGCTTTTTGTTGCCGCCGCATCACACTGACTGCTCATATTCCGTTTACAGTCCACCCTTACCGCCAAGATCTCTTTCGCGTACACCACTCCCCAGAAATGTATCCCCCATCCAGTATTTGTGCTTGACGTTTTTTGTGGTTCGGTGTATAGCATAATTTGTAGACAGGTGAATGGACAGAGAGCCTCCAAGCCCAAACTGTTCTCCCTAGGACTGTGCCAGGAAACGGTCTATTTATTTTAATTTTATTTACATTATGAATAGCTCACCTTTCTCACGTGGACAGATAGATTACGTGGGGGGAGTCAGAACAATTCACAGGTTGGGACCAAAGTTCCCTCTAAGCTGAGGTAGTGTGAGCTAGCTCACAGTTTTTTAGCCTCCAGCTCACACGATTTTGTCTTAGCTCAGGAAGGACGGCTCCAGGGCAAACTAATTTATGCAGCTGCCAAATCACTCGCTCACAGCTTTAATGCCAACAGCTCACAAAGTAGAATTTTTGCTCACAAGACTCCACAGCTTAGAGGGAACATTGGATGGGACTCACCGGGACAGTGTGTGGAATGTGATGGAATAAAAATAGCGGTTATGCTTCTCATGTGAATTTTTATGCCTTACCAAATTGCCTGGGATCCTTTTCGGAATGATAAGTGAAAAAGACCAAAAAAAGCCGTGCTATACGCTATAAAAATATTATATTGTGATTATTTTTAACAATTACAAATGATCAGTGTATTAACAAACAGTTATAGCATCATAGCAGGAAGAAAGTCCAAGGTGTAGCATTTGAAGTTAACTAAGTTTTCCAGACTACCAAGCAATGCTCCCTCTAAGCTGTGGAATCTTGTGAGCAAAAATTCTACTTTCTGAGCTACTGGGATTAAAGTTGTGAGCGAGCCATTTGGCTACTGCATAATTTAGTTTGATCTGGAGCCAGCCTTCCTGAGCTAAGGCAAAAATGTGTGAGCCGGAGGCTAAAAAACTGTGAGCTAGCTCACACCGACTCAGCTTAGAGGGAACCCTGCTACCAAGTCGTTTCGAGAATCTTCCTCCAAACTGGACTGTCTCATATAGTTGTCTCCTGGTATCCATTCATTGTAGAGATAAAGTACTTTTAGAACCAATCTGTTCTATGTGGCGATTTCCGCATAATTCCTAAAGTGCAACTATGGTTGTAAACGGTCCATCTGGAAGGTGAGGTTAGAGCCTTTCCAACCATCAAAGCCGCACCCATGAAATGCTTGGAGCTGGCAGGGCCGGCTTCTTCATTCCAGCATTTGTGCCTCATTCCAGCTGGACTGGTCCAGCGACGAGAGCACGGGTTGTTCCCGGAAAGCCAACAGAACTGGTGCTGCAGAGAGCAGGAAGCCGGGCAGAGGGGTGAAGAGGCAGAAGCACTCGGACGGCAACACAATCAAGGTGAGTCTTGGCTGTTGTGAACCTTCCTGGTTCTGCTTCTGTGAACTGAGGAGAGGCCTATGAAATGCCATCTGGGGAAACGGGGGGCTGTCCTCACGGCAGGTGGGGCACGGGAAGGGTTCAGGGGCCGGCTGTAAACCTCGGACGGGGCCCTGCTCTGGGGCAGGGTGGAACCAAGTCTGAGTCCGGTGGCTGGGGGCAGGGAGAATCACACGGCCAATGGCCCCACTCCAAAGAAAAAGACGCTGCAGTTTTGCCTCCTTGCTTGAGAAGAGACAGGTAGTACCCAAAGATGGACTCTCACAAATAAGGATAAATCAGTCTCCAATTCTGACATATTTATTATCTTGGTTCTGTTCCTCTCCCCCCCACCCCCCAGTTGAACCCAAACAGACGACAGCCATGAACTAAGCTTATTATTCTTTTAATCTGTTAAGAACATCTTCGTTATTCTGCATGCTAATTCACTGCCCACCCTCTAGATGCATGGCTGTTATTTCTGTTTCCATTTCATTGTGTCTGGAGAAGTGTGTGCGTGCAACCAAAAGCTCACCTTGAATAAAACTGTGTCAGTCTTAAAGGCGCCCCTGGACTCGAACTCTGTCCTGCCGCTTCAGACCAGCACGGCTACCCACCAGATTCTATCTCCATTCCAGTTGACACACTGGGCAGCAGTGTTCCCTCTAAGCTGAGTTAGTGTGAGCTAGCTCACAGGTTTTTTAGCCTCCGGCTCACACATTTTTGTCTTAGCTCAGGAAGGATGGCTCCAGAGCAAACCAATGTATGCAGCAGCCAAATCGCTCGCTCACAACTTTAGTGCCAGTAGCTCACAAGGTAGAATTTTTGCGCACAAGACTCCACAGCTTGAAGGGAGCATTGCCGGGCGGCAGCCTTCGTTCTGACAGAGGGACCTTCCTCCACTTCAGTGGCTTTTCTGCTGGAGGAAGCCTTCTCACCTTGCTCCGTGGAGTGCTTTGTGGGGTGGAGGCCATTGTGGTTTGTAGCCCTTCTGCCAGGCTTGAAGTCTTCAGCCATCTTGGGCTACATCAAGATGGGTGGCCGTGTTCGTCTGTCTGTAGCAGGAGAAAAGAACCAGAGTCCAAGAGCACCTGAAAGACTAACAATGAGTGTGTCCAGAAGAGGGCAACCGGGATGGTGAGAGGGTTGGAATCCAAGTCTTACGAGGAAAGGCTGAAAGAGTTGGGTATGTTTAGCCTGGGAAAGAGAAGGCTTAGAGGGGACGTGATTTGCTGTCTTCAAGTATCTGTAGACAATGCAGCAGATCTATTCTCTCTTGCTCTGGATCGCAAGACTAGATCTAATGGGTGGGAATTACAAGGGAGTCGATACCGACGAAATATCAGGAGAAACTTCCTAAGTGTATGAGTGGTTGAGCAGTGGAGCAGTCTGCCTCGGGAGGTGGTGGATGCTCCTTCGCTGGGCATTTTCAAGCGAAGGCTGGGCGACCATCTTCCGGGTATGTTGTAGGGCTATCTTTCGGCTGTGCTCCTGCAGAGTGCAGGGGGTTGGACTAGATGACCTGTAAGGTCCCTTCCAACTCTGACATTCTATGATTCTATGATTTGTGGCAGGGGAGGAGCTTTTTTGAGTCACGTGGCTCACTTCTTCTGATATCTTGGGCTGACTCTGGGCCTTGTTGAAAGTGCATCTTGTACCCCTGGATCACCGTGAGAGCTGGCTGGAACTTTCTTGCCTTTATGCAGAATGCGGCCAAGCAGTTCCTGGATGAAGAGGCGGAGCTTTCTGACGAGGGCGGAGTGGAGGTTTCTTCTGACGAGGTGGATTCGGAGCAGGACCTGATGGGCTCCTCCCTCCATCAGTTTCTTGATGACGAGACGCAGATTATGCAAGACTTGAACGGTACGTGTGGAGGAGCTCTCAGCCTTTTCTGGGAAAGGGCCTTTATCTTGGGTCTTTATCTGGCTGTCGACAGGGGCAGCCGAGCCTGACGTCCTCTTGGGAAGCGGCGTGTCTTTTGCCCTCACCTGGAAGACCCAGGCCACCCCAACCTCATCCGATCTCGGAAGCGAAGCAGGGTTGGGCCTCATTAGTACGTGGATGGGAGACCACCAGGGAAGTCCAGGGTTGCTAAGGGGAGGTGGGGGATGGCAAGCCACCTCTGTTCATCTCCTGCCTTGACCTGGATGGGTTCAGGCCTCTGCCCCCTCTGGTCAGATCTCAGAAGCTCAGCAGGGCTGGCCTTGGTCAGTGCTTGGGTGGGAAGTCCACCAAGGAAGTCCAGGGTTGTGACGCAGAGGCAGGCGAGGGCAAACCTGCTCTGCTTGTGGCCTGACGGCACCTTCCTCCTCCACCACCACCACCACCAAGGGCAGCAGGTCCTACAGTGTAGTTTGCATAGACTAGAGGTTATTTGGTCCCGTGAAAGTATAGAGACTGAATGAGAGGCGGCCCCAGCATGTAATAACAGCACTGGGCAGAAGGCAAAGGAGGTTTACCCGGCAGAACATGATCACGTGACGCTGCTTTCCACTGAGTCAGTGATTGGTCCGTCGAGGTCAGTCTTGTCTCCTCTGATGGGTAGTGTCTTAGGCAGAGGCAGGTCTTTCCTGCAACCTATCGCTTGGCTCTTGTTTTTAACTGGAGATGCCGGGGACTGAACCTGGGACCTTCCGCATGCCAAGCAAGTGCTCTGCCACTGAGCCACAGCCCCTCTTTACAGCTCTCCAGGGTCTCAGGCGGAGGTCTTTCCCATCACCTCCTGCCTGGTCCTTTTAACTGGAGATGCCAGGGATCGAATCTGGGACCTTCCGCATGCAAAGCAGGTGCTCTGCCACGGAGCCACCAAGGCCCCTTTCTGTCGTCATGTGCTTCTGGCAGAGGATAGGCTTGGGGGTGGCAAGCCGGTATGTCTGAGCCACTTGGAAGAGAAGCTGAACAAGACGACTGACTGGGGATGTCTGCGCAAGGGCTGGAACCGGTGGCAGGGGAGGGGGGGGGACAACGGGGAGGCCTTGCGTCCAAGCCCAGCCTGAGGCCAAAAAGAGCCATGCTGGTGTACCGGGGCCTCACCCTGCCAGCGCCAGTGCCTTTGCCCACAGCCGTTCAGGAGCCGGGGGCTTCCTAGCAGCAGGCCTTGCTGGACTGCAGTGAGAAGTTTTTCCCCTTTGCCCCGGAGCATTTAGGGAGGTAGATTGGAATAAACCAATGGTGGGAGACGGGGCTTAGTACCTAGGAGATGAGAGGGCTGACTCGTGAGGATAGGTCCCTTCCTGAAGAAGCTTCCTTCCCACCCACCACAGATCTAAACAATCAAGAAAGATGCTTTGAGTTTGGGATTCGATTGCGTACAATATTTTCTAAGCCGTTTCCCGATGGAAATGGCTCAAGGCAGCCTGCAAGACGATCAACTCATCAGGAGAAAAGGCAGCCACAGGAAGCCTCGGGGAAGCCCCGGAGAGCAGAGAATGAAGCTGCCGGCCCGCTTCCCCGGGGAGGCCGTTGCGTAGAAGAAGATCCCCCCCACACACACACTGGAAAGGCCCAGTATGGCGTCCTTCCAGGTCCGTCTTCACAAGTGGATCCGGGAGGGGCCATGGCTCAGAGGCAGAGAGCACGTGCTTGGCATGCAGAAGGTCCCTGGCTCAGTTCCCAGCCTCTCCAGTTAAAATGATGAGGGGATGGGAAAGACATCTGCCTGGGACCCTGGTGTGTCGCACTAGAACACAGGTTCATTTAGGGCTCAGTGGCAGAACGGCTGCTTTGCAGGCTAAGGGCCCCTCGTCGTTCCATCCCCGGTTAAAAAGGGCCAGGCAGGAGGTGATGGGAAAGACCTCCGCCTGGGACTCCGCCGGAGAGCCACTGGCAGTCTGAGTGGGCGATACTGACTCTGGTGGGCCATATGTGGCATGTAGAAGGTCCCGGGTTCAATCCATGGCGGCCTCTCCAGTGTCGAGGACCAGGCAGTAGATGATGTGGGATGTGGAAGACTTCTCCTGCCCGAGACACCCTGGAGAGCTGCTGCCAGTCTGAGCAAACAATGCTGACCTTTCTGGACCAGGGGTTTGATCCAGTATGAGGCAGCTCCATGTGAACATGTACGGCCTGTAGGAGGCCCCAAGTTCAACCCCCCCCCCCCCCCCCGGTATCTTCAGCTAAGAGGACCAGGCAGTGGGTGATGTGAAGAACTTCCGCCTGAGAGACCCCGGAGAGCCCTCCGCCAGCCAGAGTAGACTGTCACGACCTCCGGGAAGTGGGGGTCTGATTGGGCGGAAGGCCACTTTGTGTGTTCTTGTGTGTGTTCCCCCCGCCCCGGGGGGGAGGAGTGAGCCCCTCCTGCCAGGCCGGGGGGGGCTCTTTGCATCGGGCCAGACAGGTGCCTGGTCTACCTGGGCCAAAGCGGGAGAGGCTGAAGTGATCCCCAGGAGGCTGCTGGGAAGGCCCTCCGTTGGCTGCCGCGGCACGCGGAGCGGCTCACCACGTGGGTCCCGCCCCTTGGCCCGGAGGAGGGCTCTGTTTCCCTGCCAGCCACAGAGGGCGGAAGGCAGCCGCTCCCCGTGGTGGGAACGGGCTTTGTCAGGGGCTCTGTTCTGCACCTGGAGAGTGCCGAAGGGCCTCTGTGGCTCTGTGACGCCGACGGCTGTGCTCAGGCCGGCCCTAAGCGAAGCACCTGTTGGCCTGGGGCCTCCGCTCTCCCTCCTCCGCCTGACTGCTTTTGCTCCCCTCTGTTCAGAGTCCGAGATGCAGGCCGTTTACCTGAAATCCGTGCGTAGCCCAGCCGTCAGCAACAGGCGGGGCAGGACAGTGCCGAAGCCGTACAACCCGGCAGCCATTTTCTCACAGGTAGGGCATCGGAAGAGGGGGCGGAGGGGGGGAGGCTGCACGGGACCCCGGATTTGCCCTCCTGAGGCACAAACATGGTGGGACGGCTGGTTTTTTTATCCCCCTTCTGAACCTGGTTGGTGCTGGAATTGGTTCCCTTTGGAGGCTCTGTTTAAGGGCTGATTTGTTTTTCTGGCTAAATTGACCCAGCTGGGCCCAACGTGTGGTTTTCACTTTGCATGTTTCTGTCAGAGAATAAATGGGGGCAGTTTAGTGGCGGCTCTTGTACTCATCATCAGAGCAGACCAGGAGCTCAGTGCTTGGAGCCCCAGAAATACCTCCTGTCCAGGAGCTCATTTCAGCATTTCAGAGGTTGCAGAAGCTCCCGTTGTAAACTTCTGGATTGCCCGGTTGGTGTAGTGGTCAAGAGCAGCAGGAGCCTAATCTGGGAGAGCCAGGTTTGATTCCTCACGCCACCTCCACATGCAGACAGCTGGGTGACTCTGGGCCAGTCACAAGTTCTCTCAGAGCTGTTCTCTCAAGGGGCAGTTCTCAGGAGAGCTCTCCCAGCCCCACCTGCCTCCCAGGGTGCCTGTTGTGGGGAGGGGAAGGGAAAGGGGTTTGTGAGCCGCTTTGAGACTCCTTCGGGTAGTGGAGGGCCATGGGGTATAGATCCAATCTCCTCTTCTTCTTCTTGACGTGCGGTCCGTGCCATTTTTTCCTAAAGTGCCAGAACTCCAGGCGGAACTGGACTGCCGCTTACTACCACAAAAGGCATTCCCGAATCCCTGTGAGATGCTGTAGACATCTGTAAAGAACAAAACAGTAGGGTCTTCTCAAGGGTAGCACCGTTCTGGGAGGAAGCAGTAAAAGGAAGCTTTCACAAGCTGCCAGTTCCGGAGGGTCAGTGGCGTCTGTGGCCCCAGGCCCTTGGGCTAGTCAAGCGGAGCGGCCTGCGGATCTTCATCCTTCTGCTTTCCGTCTTAGGACGAGTGCCAATAACTGCCTGGGTCCTACTCTCTTTCCAGGTCCCAGAGCCGGACGAGAGCTACTTAGAGGACAGCTTCTGTGTCCGGGAGGGCGAGGAGGAGGAGGAGGAGGTCCAACCCAAAGGCAGCTCGAGCGACGGGGAGGAGATCTGCCTCAACTTTGACCTGTTAGAGGAGGAGAGTTTTGCAGACGGGGGGAGGAAGCAGTACCGTACCCGGCGCAGGAGGAAGCTGAAGGAGGCCTGTGCAGAAAAGCCCCAGAATGCGCCACCCCTGCGGAAGAAGCCCTCCCGAGTTCAGATTTTGGACGATTCTAGTGAAGACGAAGGAAGGGCCAGTCCGGAGCCGCTGGTGGGATTGCCGCCCAACGTGGAACCCGGGGCTGCTTCTCGCTTAGCCCTGCCAAGGGCTTTGGACAGCTCCCTGCCCCGCAGGATTCCCACCCCAAAGAGCCGGATCCAGCCGCCCCAGGAGAGCAGAGCCCGGGGACTGCTAGCCCTGAAAGCGTCTGTGGCCGAAGAACTGGACTTCCGCCCTCCTCAGGACAAAGGCCCGGGCAGGTCTGAACTGCTCGGTCGGGACCTCCGAAGTACACTCCAGGTACGTCCTCCCCCCATCTCGGGTGCCTGCGGCACGGCTAGCACGGTGGGGTCAAAGAGCAAGGAAGGTTGGATCCCCTTGCCCGGGGGCTGGGTGCCTCACTTCCTCACAGCACCCCTGGCAGCCGGTTGCTCAGAGCCAGTTTGGTGTGTAGTGGTTAGGAGCGAGCGCGGACTCTAATCTGGGAGAACCGGGTTTGATTCCCTACTCCTCCACGTGCAGCTGCTGGATGACCTTGGGTCAGTTACAAGTTCTTTCACCGCTGTGCTCTCAGGGGCAGTTCTCAAAAGAGCTCTCTCAGCCCCACCCACCTCACAGGGTGTCTGTTGTGGGGAGGGGAAGGGAAAGGAGTTTGTAAGCTGCTCTGAGACACTAAGTGAAGGGCAGGGTATAAATCCAATCTCTTCTCTTCTTCCTGGGTGGGGAATTTCGGAGAAGGAGGTTCACGACCTCCCAAGATGCTTTGCAGATTTACTAATGGTTTAGGGGGGGGGAATGGATACGCTGCCCCTGCAGACGCCTGGTTGTGGCAGCTCACAAAGAAAAGTGTGGTAAAAACCATTAAAAACAAGTCATAAGAAGGATAAATCTCAACAAACAGTTAGAAACTTGGCCAGGGGCACAGAAACGGCACAGATTTTTATTTTTTTTATTTATTATTCAATTTATACCCCGCCTTCCCCACAAAGGGCTCAGGGTGGCTTACAGATAGGGCACTTTGTGCCAATAAATAGACAGAATAAAACAAGATCATTAAGAAGTGATCTAAGAAGTTACACTAATCAAAAAGATGGTATTCAGTTGATGATGTTCAGATGATATTGTCTGTATCCCAGAACAACCGTACTGGTCCACCGCGCCACTGCAGTATGATCTTCCAGGGCCATTCCGTTCCCAGTTGTTTGAGGGATCGTTGGTGGCAGTGGCGGCTCCTACTCAAAAGCCTGGCGGAAGAGCTCCGTCTTGCAGGCCCTGCGGAACTGTGCCAAGTCCCGCAGGGCCCTGATCTCCTCCGGGAGCTCATTCCACCAGGTAGGAGCCTCCACCGAAAAGGCCCTGGCCCTGGTTGCCACGAGCCGGGCCTCCCTGGGGCCTGGGGTTACCAGGCGGTGTTGTGCCCCGGACCGAAGTGCTCTCTGGGGTATGTACGGGGAAAGGCGGTCCCTTAGGTTTGTTGGACCCTGGCCATTTAGGGCTTTAAAGGTGAGCACCAGCCCTTTGAAGCGAATCCGGAACGCTGTTGGCAGCCAGTGCAGCGCTTTCAGCACAGGCCGGATGTGCTCTCCTCGGGGGATGCCCATCAGCAGCCTGGAATGAAGGTTATGAAAAAATCGTCTCAGGTTTGAAGGCAGCGATAAAAAGACGCTGCTAAAGACTCAGTCCCTGGGGCGGGAAGGGACATTTTGTCCCATTGCCTGGAAGAGGGCGGGGCAGGTGGGCCACAGGGGGGAAGGGGGGGGAAAGGCCACAAAGTCGCAGCCGGCTTACGGCCCCACCCCTCATGGGGTTTTCGAGGCAATAGATGGTCAGGGGTGACTTCTGGGCGTGGAACAGCAGAGTCACTGCAGGTTTGGAGGGGGAGGTACGCCCCGCCCCGCCCACTTCCTAAAACCACTTTTGGCAGAGCCGGCGTAGAGGCCGGGCCCCCTCTCAGACACTTCCGTCTTCTGTGCAGGTTCTGAAGGGCGAATCCAACTCCCAGCCGTGGCCAGAAGCCAGCAGAGGCTCTCCGGGAAGTGTCCCGAAGGGCCAATGCTGAACAGGCCCCTTCTGTAGGCCGGGGGGCACCCCTGGAATCCTGGCCCCAGGCAGTGGGCACAGTCACACAGCGGCTGCCACAGGAGGCGGGGTCAGTCACAAAACGGCTGCCGGGAGAGGTTGAGGCAGCCGCAGAATGCCTGGGAGCCAGGCTGTACGTCACTCTGAACAGTAACTTTTAGTCGTTGGAGATTTTCCGGGTTGTGTGGCCGTGGTCTTGGCATTGTAGGGCCTGACAATTTCCCCTGCAGCTGAGACTGGCATCCGAGGTCTAACACAGAAAGATGGGGGACTCTCTGTGTCAAGATGAGAAGGAAATGGTAGGCAGAAGGTGGAGTAGGGCTGAGTCGTTATCTTGTAGGAGTTCCCCAGGCTGTGAACATGCTAATGGAGGAGCTTTCCTGAGGAGGTTCTTTTGTATGTGGATGGGCTGTTGAAATTCTAAACTTATCTGTAGCGCTGTTGTAAGATGTGGAGCATTTTGTGTTTTTAATAGTGACTCTTCGCCTTTTCCAGCAGAAGCTCTGTTTAGCAGGATGGCTTTTGATTTGCATAGCCAATCAGAAGCCCTGTTGGGCAAATGCCCCATCCAGCCCCGCCCACTTCCTAAAACCACCTGGCAGGTGCCCTGGTGCCCCCCGCGGGCTCCATGTTGGAGACCCCTGCTGTGGCTGTTGTCTGATCCAAGCATGGGTAGTGATGCGGTGCTGTGATATCTTCAGCCAGGAGAGTCTTCGGAGCTGCCGGCCGCCCCCCGCCCCGCTCCACGGCTGCCCCCGCCGGGCTCCCCGGGGAAACCAGCGCCCCTCTGCATCCTGGCGGACAGCCGAGAGATCTCCTCGGGGCCCGACGTGATCTCCGCCCTGAAGGCCCTCCACGGCGTCAAGGTCCAGGTGTGCTCGCTGGGCAGCTGCGATTACATTGTCAGCAGCCGGCTGGCGGTGGAGAGGAAGTGCCAGGCAGAGCTGCTGAACGGGGCACAGCGGAGCAAGGCGGCCCAGCGGGTGCAGCAGCTGAGGAGCAAGTTCGACCGGGTCTGCGTGATCCTCGAGAAGGAGAGAGCCCGGGCAGGTGGGTGCCGGGGCCCGGCCTGCCCTTACACAGGCTCACAAAGGGGAAGGGGACTGTCTGCTTATCTACGCTCGGCAGGGGTTATTTCGTGGGAAAAGAGGTGCAGGGGCTCATTAGAATCACTCATTAGCATCACTCATTTGCATATGCCACACCCCCTGACGGCACCGGAAGTGTGTCAGAAGGCAACACCCACTGCTCAGGCTCCACTGGACTGTTTTGGATGGCTAGCTATTTTTTTTGGGGGGGGGAACATGCAGATCTGCCCTCGCAGAGGAGGGAGGGCTTGTACCTGAACAAAACTTGGTCTTGAAGGTGCCACTAGACTGTTTTGGATTGCTAGCTATTGGGGGGGACGGACGTGCAGATCTGTCTGGGAATGTGCAGATCTGCCCTCACAGAGGAGGGAGAGCTTGTACCTGAATAAAACTGGGTCTTAAAGGTGCCACTGGACTGTTTTGGGCCCGGGGGAGCTCTGCAACTTACCTGGCTGCTTCTTGCTCTGACTGAGGGCTGCTGGGAGCAGGGGGGGGGGCTTGTTGCATGTGCCCACCCCCTGGGCTCTTTACTGCCGGAGCTCCGCTCCTGTGCGCTCCTGCAGGAAATGACCCCTGATGCTATGTATAATCCACCAGTCTCCCTGAGATGCCAGGCAGATGACACAGAACAAGTCAGTACAGCTCAACCCCCGTCAGAAGTGTGGAGCATGATGTCATCCTTCAGGGCTTCCGCCTTCCCATCCAGCATGACTTCTGTCATTAGATAAACGTATGGAGCAGAGGTCCCTCAGGGGCTATGAGCCGCAAGGTCTAGATAGGAACTCTTGGTCTGGGGTAAGGGATGCTCTGTAGTCTTGGTGCTTGGGGGGGGCAACAGTGGGAGGGCTCCTAGTGTCCTGGCCCCGCTGCTGGACCTCCTGAGGGCACCTGGTACTTCTGGCCACTGTGTGACAGTGTTGGTGCAGCGGTTAAATGTGCGACTCTAATCTGGGAGAACCGGGTTTGATTCCCCCCTCCTCCACTTGCAGCTGCTGATGTGACCTTGGGTCAGTCACAAGCTCTGGCACAGCTGTTCTTGAAATTTTCTGTCAGAGCTCTCTCAGCCCCACCCACCTCACAGGGTGTCTGTTGTGGGGAGGGGAAGGGAAAGGAGTTTGTAAAACGCTCTGAGACTCCGAGTGAAGGGCGGGGTATAAATCCAATCTCTTCTTCTCTTCTTGGATAGGGATGTGCATTCGGTTAGGACGAACCAAAAAACAAAACAAATAATGCTTATTCAGCATTATTCTGGCCTGCCGAAAGCCGGATCAGATTCTCTTATCTGATTCGACTGGCTGAACAGGGATTCCCCGAATGGATGCTATATATTCAGCATCCATTCGGGGAATTCCTTTGCTGGGCGAGGAAGGGAAAGTGTTTAAATTTAAAACATTTTCCCTTGCTTCTGGGGCTGGTGCCACCTCAGCAGAGTGATTCCCCGGCCAAGGGAAGAAATTTAAACTTTAAATACCTTCCCTTGCTGAGGAGTCGCGTGGTGAAGGCAGCGCGAGCCCCAGAAGCAAGGGAAAGTGTTTTAAATTTAAACACTTTCCCTCCCCCCCCCCACTTTGGCCGGTGGGCTGGAGAAAGCCTCCCCGCTCTTTCCAGGCTTGCTCGCCTTGGCGGGCAGGCCAGGGATGGAGGGCTGACTCCAGGCCTTCCCTGGCTCCCCTGCCTCTGCAGGAGGGCCGGGGAAGGCACGGGGAGGCCTTTAAATGCCTCCCCGCTCCTTCTAGGGCTTTCCCCGGCTCGCCCGCCTCGGTGGGCAGGGCTGGGGAAGCTGGCTCCAGGCCTCCTCCGGCTGGAAGCGGGCAGGCCAGGGGAGGCATTTAAATGCCTCCCCGCTCCGTCTTAAGCCTTCCATGGCTTGGCGGGCAAGGCAAGGGGGCAGCCAGCTCCCATCACTGAAGGGAAGGCAAATGGCTTCTTCCCCTCCATGAAGGGAGTGTGCCGCCTCTGCGGCATGACTCCAGGGGGATTTAAACTTTAAACCGCTCTGGAGTTGCGCCGCCAAGGTGGCAGGCTCCCTTCATGGAGGAGAAGAGGCCATTTGTCTCCCCTTCAGTGATGGGGGAACACCCCCCTCCCCCCCGTCAAGGGGGGATTATTCTACCCTATGGGGACACTCCAAATAGATCTAAACCTGAAAATTTCAGATTTATTTTTTTTTGGTGCACACCCCTAGTGTTGGACTGGATGGGTCATTGGCCTGATCCAACATGGGCTTCTCTTACGTTCTTATGTTTCCAGGGTTTAGTTTCAGTCTGTTTAACCCCAGCAGCCAGTCAGCCAGCAGTTTCGGATTTCTGCCGCATTCCCAGGAGATTTGGATACGTGTATATATAGAGCCGGGTACCGTCAGCATACTGATGACAACCAACCCCAGGACCAATGCTCCCTCTAAGCTGTGGAGTCTTGTGAGCAAAAATTCTACTTTCTGAGCTGCTGGCATTAAAGTTGTGAGTCTAGAGATTTGGCTCCTGCATAAATTAGGTTGCTCTGGAGCCACATCCTTGCTGAGCGGAGACAAAAACGTGTGAGCCGGAGGCTAAAAAACCGGTGAGCTAGCTCACACTAACTCAGCTTAGAGGGAACACTGCCTAGGACTACATATGATTTGTCCTAAAGGCTTTTCTCAGAGATTGAAAAGCATGGGGGAAAAGGATTATCATACCTTGGGAGACCCCACAGGATAAGTCCGATGACCACTGGTCTCCAACAGCAGAGTCCTCTGAGTTTGGCCAGGGAGGGGCGATTTGAGCCATTCCGGGACATCCCCCCGATGCCTGCTGCTGCCCCTTGGCCCAGAGGCTGCTGAGCTGAGAGGGGCATGGTGCTCGCTGTCGTTCAGCCAGCCGGGTGATGACTGCTACACAAGGAGGAGAACTGGGCTCTTATTTAGACAAATGAAACAGCATCGCCCCCACAGGGTTCCAGTCCAGTGGCAGCTTTAAGACCCAACCAAGTTTTAATCCAGGTATAAGCAAGCACACTTCTTCAGATACAGTGAAAGAGGATTTCCTCCACCATTACATAAAGGAAGAGAGAGGGTGGGGGGTTAGAAGAAGAAGAGGAGGAGGAGATTGGATTTATACCCCGACCTTCACTACCCAAAGGAGTCTCAGAGCGGCTTACAAACTCCTTTCCCTTCCCCTCCCCACAACAGACACCCTGTGAGGTAGGCGGGGCTGAGAGCTCTGACAGGAACTGCTCTTATCCAAGAACAGCTCTTATCAGAACTATGGCTTGCCCAAGGTCATCCAGCCAGGTGCAAGTGGGGAAGTGGGGAATCAGACCCGGTTCTCCCAGATCAGAGTCCGCACACTAGTTGCCGGAAGGGCTACTTAGAGGAGGAAGAGGCACATTGTCAAACATTTTCGAAAGGGCTGTAAAGGGGGATGAGTTTAGAGAAAAGGAGGGGCAAGAGGGAAAGGAGAGATGCATGAAACAGAAGTCATCTGAGTCTTGGTGAAGTTTGGGGGAGAGGCCGTGGCTCAGGGGAAGAGCACCTGCTGGGCATGCAGGAGGTTCCCGGTTCTATCCCCGGCAGCATCCCCAGTTGAAAGGACCAGGCTGTAGGTGATGGGAAAGACCTCTGCTTGAGACCCTGGAGAGAGCCGCTGCCAGTCCAAGCAGGCAATGCTGCCCTTGACAGGCCGAGGGTCTGATTCGGTATCAGGCAGCTTCACGTGTTTGGGGAGGGGCTGTGGCTCAGTGGGAGAGGCCCTGCCTGGCACGCAGGAAGTCTCGGGTTCAGTCTACGGCATGGGTGTGGCACGGCTGGCCCTCCAGAGTTCCCAAGTCTCTTTCCGTCCCTTGGGCATCCCGGCAGCTGTGCAAACGGTTCCAGCCGGCGCATGAGCACAAGAACCTCCCCCTCCCCTTAGAGACGTCTCATCCTCGTGCCTTGCCCTTTCAGGAGAGGCCCAGAAGGGGTTCCACAGAACCAAGCCCTACGACGGCGTGCTGTCGGCGTTCATCCGGGCGGGGATCCGGGTGCTCTTCAGCTCCTGCCAGGAGGAGACGGCCGAGCTGCTGAAGGAGCTGTCTCTGGTGGAGCAGCGCAAGAACGCCGCCATCCTCGTGCCCACGGAGGTGCAGGGCCCCCGGCGAGACGCCCTCCAGTTCTACCTGAGCGTGCCCTGCGTCAGCTACGTGACGGCCCTGGCCCTGTGCCACGGCTTCCGCTCTGTGAAGGAGGTGGCGGACAGGTACGGGGTCGCGCGGGTAGATCGAGATGGGTGGCCACCAATGTTCCCTCTAAGCTGTGGAGTCTTGTGTGCAAAAACTCAACGTTGTGAGCTACTGGCATTAAAGTTGTGAGCAAGCGATTTGGCTACTGCATAAATTACTTTGCTCCGGAGCCCCATCCTTCCTGAGCTGAGACAAAAATGTGTGAGCTGGAGGCTAAAAAACTGTGAGCTAGCTCGCACTAACTCAGCTTAGAGGGAACACTGGTGGCCACGCCAGCCCATCTACAGTGGGAGAAAAGAGCCAGAGAGTCCAGGAGCACCTTGAAGACTCACAACGTTTGTGGCAGGGGAGAAGCGTTTGTGAGTCACCGTTCATTCACGAAAGCTCCTACTTTGCCACCAACTTTGTTAGTCTTCAAGGTGCTCCTGGTCGCATGAGGGTGGCTCCAGGCGCGGGGGGAGGGGGGCCATGAAGCCCACGTGGCTGTTGCAAGAGAGGGGAGGCCGCGGTTTCCCCCTCCCGCCGTGGTGGTCCGTTGCTGGACATCTCCCCAGTGATTGTCTCGCCCTTTTCGAAACGGCCTTCCCACACCCGATGGCATACCTCCTTTCTCCTCTTTGCTCCCCCACTTGCCATATCCTGGGATTCTGGGGGAGGAGAGGTAGGAGCGGGCCGTCCACTGTGTCCCACTGCAGACTCCTGGAGCAACTGGGACCCTGATTCCGTGCCTCCTTGCAGAGACTCACCGTTGCTTCCCCTCTCCCCTTCCCTAGTTCTCCGAGCGAGCTGGCGGCCCGGGCCCGGCTGAGCCAGCAGAAGGCCGAGGAGCTCCACCGCTACCTCCGCTACGGCTTCGACAAGCAGATGCTGCCCGAGAGGGTCACGTGACCCGCCGTGTGACTCCGAGCCAGCAGCCGCGCCAAACAGATGCACTTTACCGCAATCGCCTGCCGATCTTGTAAGATGTGTAAATAAAGACCTTGGGGGGAAATCCAGTCTCTCGTGCAGCCTCCTCTCCTCCTCCGTAGGATCGGCAGGGGAGGAGAAGCCCTTCCCCCTTTGGAAAAGTGCGGCGGAGGGCGACCGAGATGGGGGGGGCGGGTTGGAGCCCCTTCCCTAGGAGGAGAGGCTCAGAAAGCGTCTGGGACTTTTCAGTTTAGAAAAGAGAGGACT
>NW_015176040.1:47922-49784 GCF_001447785.1 Gekko japonicus | reverse complement strand
CAACAGTGGGAGGGCTTCTAATGTCCTGGCCCCACTGTTGGACCTCCTGATGGCACTGGTATTTCTGGCCACTGTGTGACACAGTGTTGGACTGGATGGGCCTTTGGCCTGATCGAACATTGGCGTCTCTTATGTTCTTAAAGGGTAGACAGAGAGAACTTTTTTCTCCCTCTACCCAAATACTCAGACTAAAGGGCATCCTGTGAAGCTGATGGGCAGGAGGTTCAGGATGGACAAGAGGAAATACTTCTAATTAAACGGTGGAATGTGCTGCCAGAGAATGTAGTGATGGCCACAGGCACAGACAGCTTTAGAAAGATTGGACAGATGCATGGAGGATGGGCACGTCAAAGGCTACCGGCCATGGTGACTAAAGGGAACCTCCATATCCAGAGGCAGTCAACCGCTGAATCCCAGTGCCAGTGGGCTGAGACAAATAAAATGAATTTCAATAGAGAGAAGTGCAAAGTCCTACACTTAGGTACAAAAAACCAAAGGCACAGATATAGAATGGGAGGGACTTGGCTTGACAGCAGCACCCGTGAAAGGGATCTGGGTGTTCTGGTTGATCACAAGCTAAACATGAGCCTGCAGTGCGATGTGGCTGTGAAGAAAGCGAATGCAAACTTAGGATGCATTCACAGAAGAAGCATTGTGTCCAGATCACGGGAGGTGGTCGTTCCGCTCTGTTCTGCTATGGTCAGGCCTCACCTGTAGTCCTGTGTCCAGTTTTGGGCACCACATTTGAGGAAGGATGTTGACAAGCTCGAGCGTGTCCAGAAGAGGGCAACCAGGATGGTGAGAGGGTTGGAATCCAGGTCTTTTTATGAGGAAAGGCTGAAAGAGTTGGGTCTGTTTAGCCTGGGAAAGAGAAGGCTTAGAGGAGACATGATTGCAGTCTTCAAGTATCTGAAGGGCTGTCATGTAGAAGATGGAGCAGATCTCTTCTCTCTTGCTCCGGATTGCAAGACTAGATCTAATGGGTGGAACTGACAAGGGAGTCGATACCGGCTAAGTATCAGGAGAAACTTCCTGAGTGTCAGAGTGGCTGAGCAGTGGAACAGTCTGCCTCGGGAGGGGGTGGAGGCTCCTTCGCTGGACGAACCTCTTCTGGGTATGTCGTAGGGCTGTCTTTCGGCTCTGCTCCTGCAGAGTGCAGAGGGGGGCTGGACTAGATGGCCTACCGAGGTCCCAGTTCCAGCCCTGACGTTCTATGATTCTGTGAGGCAACCTCAGGGGAAGGCCTTGGCCTTTACGACCGGTTATTTGTTGGCCCTCCGGAGGAACGGGGTGCGGCTGTGAGGGACGGGGTGCTGGGCTAGATGGACCCAACACTGGTCTGACCCAGCAGGGCTCTCCTTGTTTTTGTACAGTCAAGGAAGGGCCTGCAGCAGATTGCTTTCATGAAATACGATAAGCTTTGGGAAGACACTGAGGGCCAGGAGCGGGAGGGATAAACTGTGAATCAAGAAGGATCCACAGCGAGGTGAGGCTGGGTGGGACGACAGGGCAGGATGGCTGAGCAGAGGAACTCACACTTCCCGGGAGAGAAAGCAAAGGGAAAAGAGGCTGGCCCTTCCCAGTGACTCTTGGTGTTCACTGACTAGTCGGCTGTGCAGGCCGGCTGCAGAACAACACACACACACACACCCCGGAGTTTCCAGCTGCGTGAGGAGGGCTCCCTCCTCTGTCTGGGGTTTCCCAAACCTCAAAGGCACCCTGTGGTATGGGAAGGGAAGCTCTCCTTTGCCGCAGACAGAGCACACACACACAGAAAATGTGCCTGGACTTCGTCTTTTGAGTCTTCTGTGCAGCCCCCCTTTCCCCCGTGGTGTGGGGAGGGTCAAGCTCACTGGCGGGGT